>NC_087152.1:28811816-28826816 GCF_035594125.1 Scylla paramamosain | reverse complement strand
TCCACCTCATTTTTGTTCTCCATTATCTAATTTTCCTTTTCTTTTTTTGCGTCTTCCTTTTCATACAACTTTTCTTTCTGATCCTCTCCCTTTTTTTTTCTTTCCTTCCTTTTTCCTTTCATGTTTGTTAACCTCGTCATCTTTCTACCTGCATTCCTCCTCTTTGTGTTCTCTTCCATGATGTGATTTTCTCTTCTCCTTTCCTCACTCTCTCTATTTTCTCTCCACTTTTCCATCTGTCTTTCTAATTTTTCGGTGCTTTTGCTTTTACTTTTGCTCACTTTTACAGCTACATTGTTCCTTTCGATGCTGTAAGTAGTGGAGGTGGTGGTAGTGGCGGTGGTGGTGGTCGCGAAACTCTTCATCCATCTGTGTATGTCCTCGGTGCAGCTACTTTGAAAGGTAAAGTGCTGTTAATTAAGAAGGTGTTGTGTGCTTAAGGTGAAACACTCTTGCTGTTCTGTGTTGTGGCGTTGCGGTGCTGTGGCAGGTGCGGCGTGTGCTCTACCTGCGCCTCTTTTATAATAATTATGGCATTTACTTTTAAGCTTAAGAGTCTAGTGGCTTTTATTTTTAAGAGGTCGAGTTTTAAGAGGTCTTATCTGGAGAGGGAGGAGAGGGAAGGGGTGGGAAGATGGAGAGGGTGGTCATGGAGGCGGGGACGGGTTGGGTTGGGAGAGGGCCTGGAGTAGTGGGGAGGGGGAGTTTGCAAGTGAGTGTATCGTTGTAAGCCACTCTATCCTGCAGCCTTGTTCACATTTTCATGAGTTGATCTTAGGATATTGTTTTACATTATGTGCTTTGTTCGTTTTTCTGTTGTCTTTATAATCTTACTTATTGATTTACCGTTGACTTATTTATTGTTTATTTTTAATCTATGTTATCTTATTGGTTTCCAGTGCATTTCAGTTTATTTTCTTTATTCGTTTTTAGTTGTCTTTATAAATCATTTGTTTTGCTACTGATTTACTAGTTATTTATTTATCATGAAGTTCACTTAGATTATCTATATATAGTATATTTTGCTTTATTTTCATAATTCGATTTTTTGTTGTCTCCATAAATCATTTGTTTTGTCTCGAATTTATTACTTATTTATTTATCATGGAGTTTATTTTGATAATTTCTAGTGTGTTTTGATTTACATGATGACATTTTACGTCATTTACATAATTCTATCGTTTGTCATGTAGGCAGTTACGGTGTTGGTGAAGAAATTCATGGTATCGACACGAGTACCTGTAATCTCAAGACAGTTCTCTAACTTTGAATAATCCTTTTGGCTCCTTTTCTTTAGGAACCTCAGTGGGCACTTTTCTAACTTTTTTTTGTTGTCCTTGGCCACTACACCTCTTACATGAAAACAAAATCTTACCTGTGTGAATGAAAGAAAGGGAGTGTCACCTCTATAGTGAACACCAAGAGCTGCCCAACACACACCTGCAAAGGAAAGAAAAAAACAAAGTTATTTCTGTCATATTTAATCGATAGAGCTAATTTTTTACAACTAGAAAATTAACAATATGATTTTTTTGCATTCCGGAGCACTTCTGACCGTTCTTTTCGTTTCCTTCCCATTCCTTTATTTCCTCCTTTCCATTCTCCTTTGCTCTTTCCTCCCAACGCAATTTTTTTTTCTACAACGGGAAAATTAAGAAAATACCTGTGCTTCCATATTCATATTCCTCTTAATCTTCCTTTAGTTTCCTTCCCATTCCCTCCTTTTTATGCCCCTCCGCTCTTTTCGTCCACTCCCATCCCTTCCTAGCCCCTCCCTGCCCTTCCTGCCACCCGATGAACTCTTGCTCCTCCCATTCCTCTCCGCTCAGACCTTTCCTCCCTCCTTGCCAGTTTTCCGATGAAGCCTCCCTCCCACTCCTGCCTTCCCTCCCTCCAGCTCTTTCCGCGGCCACACCCTCCCCAGCCCTTCTAAATCAGACAGGTGGTGACCCTTGGAATGGGTGAATGGGGGTTAAATTTAGCGTGTGAATGGAAAGGCTATTTTAAGTGCGCGCGCGCGCGCACACACACACACACACACACACACACACACACACACACACACACACACACACACACACACACACACACACACACACACACACACACACACACACACACACACACACACACACACACACGAACTACGTATTATGAAAAAAATGATGAACAGAAAAAGAAATATAAACAAAAGAAAAAAATAGTTATGAATGTCAGACTACTGATACATAAATAAAGAAAAAAAAACTCGAAAAGAACTCGTAGTTATGAAAAAAATATATATAAAATCTGATAAAAATAGAAAAAGAAAAACTCATTCTGCAGAAAAGACCGCGTTATACATACTTGAAAGCATACTGTGAAAGATAAAGAAGCAGCACTTTAGGAACTAACAATTTTTTCCTCTTACATTTTTCACAGAGCAGAGAAAAATGAAAATGTAATCTGAGCTAAACGACCTGTGAGCCTCCATAACATTTTTTTCTCCCCCCCCCTTTTTTTTTTTTAATATTTCCCAGTTTCAATTCCCTTCTTTATGGAGCTGAGCCAGTCTTTTAATTTGTGACCTTTTCGAAGCCGGAGGGAAGGCTTTGTATTTTTCTGTGAACAAACCAGAGCATTTATTGATGGGGGTGGTTTTTTGTGCCTTTCCCTCCGCCGCGCATGAAAAGTCGTGACAGTTGATCATATAGTTCCTTTAAGTCTTTTATCAACTCTCTCTCTCTCTCTCTCTCTCTCTCTCTCTCTCTCTCTCTCTCTCTCTCTCTCTCTCTCTCTCTCTCTCTCTCTCTCTCTCTCTCTCTCTCTCTCTCTCTCTCGTCAAACTTTTCAGTTACTAATAAATCTTCGTCTCATTCAAATTGGCCTTATTTTTTTTGGCTTAAGAATCTGAAAATATACAAAACTACTTAATTGAATAAATATATCAGTCATTCTCTCTCTCTCTCTCTCTCTCTCTCTCTCTCTCTCTCTCTCTCTCTCTCTCTCTCTCTCTCTCTCTCTCTCTCTCTCTCTCTCTCTCTCTTTCTCCTCCGTAAAGCATTTTTCACCTCCATTTTTTTTTTCTTTCCGGGGCTGGAGTGCCTTCGGGTCGATCTGAAGAGAACCTTCATCCCCCAAGTTGCTTCTTGATCCCCCCTCGAGGTGACACCAAGGACCCCGGCACTGACTTACTCCCTACTGAGGATAAACGGATGAGGAGGAGAGAGAGAGAGAGAGAGAGAGAGAGAGAGAGAGAGAGAGAGAGAGAGAGAGAGAGAGAGAGAGAGAGAGAGAGAGAGAGAGAGAGAGAGAGAGAAGAGGGAGAGAAGAAAGAGGAGAGAAAAGAAGAGAAGGGAGAGAAGAGAGAAGAGAAGAAAAGATAAGGGAGAGAAGAGAGAGGAGAGAAAAGAAGTGAAGATAGAGAAGATAAGGGAGAGAAGAGAGAGAAGATATGAGAGAAGAGAGAAGACAAGAGATAAAAGAGAGAAGATGAGAGAAGAGAGAGAAGATAAGAGGAAAGAGAGAAGATAAGAGAGAAGAGAGAGGGAAGATAAGAGAGAAGAGAGAGAAGATAAGAGAGAAGAGAGAAGATAAGAGAGAGAAGAGAGAAGATAAGAGAGAGAAGAGAGAAGATAAGAGAGAAGAGAGAGGAGAGGAGAGAGAGAGAAGAGAGGAAAGAGAGAGGAGAGGAGAGAGAGGAGAGAGGAGAGAGAGGAAAGAGGAGAGAAAGGAGAAAAAGGAAAGAGAGGAGAGAGGAGAGAGCAGAGGAGAGAAGAGAGAGGAGAGAAGAGAGAGGAGAGGAGAGGTGAGAGGAGAGGAGAGATGAGAGGAGAGGGAGATAGAGAGACAGAGAGAGAAGCGGGTTGGGAAGAGATGGTGGTGGTGGTGGTGGTTTTTGGGGCCAAGAAAAAACAAAAACAAGAATAAAATGCACAAGAACAAAAAACAAAAACAAAAAAAAACAGTAGCAGTAACTACCAGAAGAAGAAAAAGAAGAAGAAGAAGAAAACAACTGCAAGAAGAACAGCCATGAGAAGAACAAGTATGAAAAGAAAAATGAACAGAAGAAAGAACAAAAGAAGATGAAAAGGAGAAAAGGGAGTAGAAGGAGGAGGAGGAAGAAGAGGAGGAGGACGAGGACGGCAACGGCAACGACAAGAAAGACGGCGAGGTGGAGGACAAAGAAGATGTGTTAAAAAAAAAAAAGTAGGAGGAGAATGAGAAAGAAGAGAGAAGCTAAATAGCGAAGGAGGGAGAGGAAAAGAAAAACAAAAGCGTATGATTAAGGAAGAAAAGGAAGTAGTAAAATATTGAACAAAAACTAGATTCACTTGAAAGAAAAAAGATAAGGGGGAAGAAACGAGAGACGAAGGAAAGTTTAGGGTAGTTGTTTTTTTTTCTTTTTTCTTTCAGTCCAAGGAGGAGGGGAGGAAAGTGCCCCGGGACAATAAGTTAAAGGTCGATCGCTTTGTCGTTCATACTCGTTTGTTCTGCACATAAAGGATTATTACGACGCTATTTTTTAAGTTTTATTAGTCTGAGGTAATTGTGTTTTCTTAGTTGAAGCAGTAATTGTTTTTATTTAATTGAATCACCTCTTTTTTTTTCCTTTTTTCTGTCCTTATATATTTGCCCAAAATGATGCAATTACTCCTTCATTTCTTAAACTTGTGATGATTTTCTTTCCTCTCTTCCATGAATTTCTGGATGTTTGCTTTTATTCACGTTAATGTTGAGTTTCCGGCAGTTATTGCGTTGCGGATTTGTGTTGATAATTTCAGTAGGCAATCATTTGTTGTAGCATTTTGTTTTGTTTGATTGTCAATGGGATCGACAAATTACAATCATTATTACAACCACAAGCAACATCCCTCCCGCCACCACCACCACCACCACTACCACCACCACCACCACCACCACCACCACCACCACCACAACGACCACCACCACAACGACCACCGCGACCACCACCAACGGTATCACCACTATCACCATTATCAAAGCCAGTTCGTTACATATAAATAAATAGTTATGCCAAAATATATCATAGAATACAGAATAAAGATGAGAGAGAGAGAGAGAGAGAGAGAGAGAGAGAGAGAGAGAGAGAGAGAGAGAGAGAGAGAGAGAGAGAGAGAGAGAGAGAGAATCGTGATAGCCTTTAGACTCTGATTCGCAGACAACAGGTTAATTGTGACAGCAGTAAACTTAATACAGCTTGGTGCCTTATGCTGATTGACTTGCTGTTTGGGATGACTGACGGACTGGCTAATTGTCTGGAGTCCTGATTAACCATTTATTGGACTGGAAGAAAATACGTGACTGCTTATCCACCTTGAAAACATACGAGTATTTAACCCTTTTATCGGTAAGGTGTCATGATAATCTATAACTTTTTAGACATTTACTTTATTGTATTTTTTTATAGCACTCTTGCACCACTGTTATCCTGGAAAATACAAAGTTATCCTGTTCTCTCATTTTCTGTCATGACCATGCAAACATCGTCTTACGGTGCTTGATGTTCAGTCTATAAAATGTTGGAGGAGATTATAGAAAAAAAAAAGTTTAGCAGTGAAAGGCTTAACTCTAACTTCTCTTGGCTGGCGTCCTGACTGACGGATCACCTCTTACCTGACTGCCTGACTGACTGACTAACTGGATACCTGAGCTAGAAGAAGGACGAGTATTTTGATGTGGTGGTCTGACTGAAGGAGCTCTGCACTGACCTGTGTTTTAGCTCAGTAGTTGTTTGTAACTCACACACGTTACTTGACTCACACACGTTACTTGACTCACACACATTACTTGACTCACACACAGTACTTGACTCACACACATTACTTGACTCACACACAATACTTGACTCACACACAGTACTTGACTCACACACGTTACTTGACTCACACACATTACTTGACTCACACACATTACTTGACTCACACACAATACTTGACTCACACACAGTACTTGACTCGTTTACTGACTAACTGAATAACTGACTTGGCTAACTGGTTCATGTCCATTATATTCACGCTGAGAAATTTCCCTCCTTCTCCTCCCCTCCTTCCGCTGGTGTTTATTTTCTCCTCTGTATAAATAACATATTATATCCGAGTTATATTAATGCATATGAAAAGCAAATACTCCGAGGAAAGGAAGGTTTGCGTTGAACCAAGTCTGCTTTGTGATGAAATGTTGTGTTTACAAATTATACCAGATAGTTTTGAAACAGAGAGAGAGAGAGAGAGAGAGAGAGAGAGAGAGAGAGAGAGAGAGAGAGAGAGAGAGAGAGAGAGAGAGAGAGAGAGAGAGAGAGAGAGAGAGAGAGAGAGTTAAAAAAAAAATTCAAGAGCAGCAACCATAGCAAAGTTTTAACTCAACACACCTACACCCACCCACACACCCACCCACCCACCCACCCACCCACACACACACACACACACACACACACACACACACACACACACACACACACACACCCACCCACACACACACACACACACACACACACACACACACACACACACACACACACACACACACACACACACACACACACACACACTTGTCCTTGACACGGCTCCTTTACAGTTTCTTCTCTTTCCTAATTACCTTCTTTTTTTGCTAAACCATCTTCCACCTTTCGCAACATTTACCAATTTTTTTTTCTTCTTTTACTCCGACTAATTTCTTTCCCTTCTTTCATTCATCACTTTTTTTCCTGGAAAATTTTTTTCTTCATGGTTCTCCTCTCATACCTTCCTTTCTTCCTTTTCCTTTATATTTTACTTTGTACATAACTCTCTCTCTCTCTCTCTCTCTCTCTCTCTCTCTCTCTCTCTCTCTCTCTCTCTCTCTCTCTCTCTCTCTCTCTCTCTCTCTCTCTCTCTCTCTCTCTCTCTCTCTCCATTGCTTTTCCTTCCTTTATCTGTATACGTTCCTGTCCCTCTTCCTCTCCCTTCCTATCAGTGTATCATGTCTCTCCCCTTCATTAACCTCTTGTTCTCTCTCGCATTACCTCCCTCATTTCATTTCTCAACCTCTGCCTCGCCTTCCTGTGCCCCTTTGCTCTCCCTCACACCAACACCCTCTCCCCTCCAGCACATCCCTCACTTCATGCTTCAAACTCCTCCCCAGCGTGACTTTCCCCTTCCCCTTCCCTCACGTCATGTCTTCCCTTCCCTCGCATCACTTCATACTGCCAATCCCCCACCACTCTCTCTCTCTCTCTCTCTCTCTCTCTCTCTCTCTCTCTCTCTCTCTCTCTCTCTCTCTCTCTCTCTCTCTCTCTCTCTCTCTCTCTCTCTCTCTCTCTCTCTCTCTCTCTCTCTCTCTCTCTCTCTCTCTCTCTCTCTCTCTCTCTCTCTCTCTCCATCCTTCCTATCTCCATCTTTGCTATTTACCTTTCCTCTCGCCTTTTCTTTTTTTTAATGATCTTTCCTGCTTTTTCCCTTCCCTTTCACTTTTGTATTATTTTTTTCTTCACACTTTTCTCCCTCCATTGTCTTGTCTTTCCTCAGTTTTACAGTACATCCTTTTTCACCCTAGGCCCTTCCCTCTTCCCCTTTCACAGGATACATGTCATTCTTTTCTTTCTTCTTTTCTGTCAGTTTTTCTTTCACTTCTCAACTCTCTTCCTAGCTCACTGTCTTCTTTTGCTCTACCTTACTCATCTCATCCATTCCTCCTTTTACCATTCATATTCCTTTTCTTTTTTGTCTTTTGTATTTTTTTCCACTTTTATCACCTTTTTTTTTTCATCCTGTCCTCTTCCCTGTTCCTCTTTCACAATACACACCTCACTCTTTTTTCTGTCTTTTCCATTAGGTCTTTTACCCTTCTCTTGCCTTCCCCTTCCTTGCTTTCACAACAGATCCCCTTAGGCATTCTGTCCCTCTTCTCCGTTTCCCTTCCTCACTTCTCTCTTCCTAAGCCGCAGTTTTCACGTATCAAGATGTAGTAGTCGCCAGCCGGAGTGTCGCAGGGCCCCGGGTGACGAGCGCTGGTGGCGTCAGGCGGGTCATGAGGGGGGCAAGTTTCAAGGGTCTTCGTTGTCACGCGCCACGGGAGGCCAAGAGTTCGCCGAGGAGACAATATTATCATGTCAAGTTTACTTTTTTTTCCTTCCCTTCTCCTGAGACGCGAAGTGAGATGAGTGGCAGGAGTGAGGAGGAGCAGGAGGTGGAGGAGCGTGAGATGGAGAGAAAAGAGCAGGAAAGCCTTGGGGTGATAGAGGAGCTTGGAGGGAAAGAGAGAGAGAAGGAAATGAGGGTGAAATGTTTGGTAGGAGAGAGGGAAAGCCTGATTGAGAGACGGGAATGAGAGGCAGCATGTAGGAACAGGAGATTGACAGCGGGGGAAGGAAATCATGGCGCGGAAGAATGTAGGAGAATGTATGCAAAAAAAAGGGGGTGGGGGAAGTCCTAAAAAAAGATTAAAGGATTGTAGAGATGGAATGAAAGTAGTTTATTTCTCTCACCGGGTTGATTAAAAAATGTAATAGACTGAAAGAATTTATTTTCATATCAGATGTACACTTTCCTCAGGATCGGAGAGAGAGAGAGAGAGAGAGAGAGAGAGAGAGAGAGAGAGAGAGAGAGAGAGAGAGAGAGAGAGAGAGAGAGAGAGAGAGAGAGAGTACACAAAAAGAAGAGAGTAACGTGATAGGAAAGAAAAAAAAAACACGGAGGGTGAGGGAAGCGAGGAGGAAGAGAAATGATATTTTGTCCTGTAACCTCATGTAATTCTTATTTGCTCCTTGTCGTATATTAATCCAGCCTTGTCCCTTGTCTACTTAACCAATATACTTGGGGTGTTGTCTCACTTGTATCCTGTTATTTGTATTTTAGAGGAAAACTGTCTGCGAGGTACGGGAGGAAAACTTTCTTTGAGGGTGCCGTGTGTTGTAACAGCTCACACACACACACACACACACACACACACACACACACACACACACACACACACACACACACACACACACACACACACACACACACACACACACACACACACACACACACACACACACACACACACACACACACACACACACACTCGGCTCACAATCAAGAAGGCCCAGGTTCGAATCCCGGAAGTGACGAGGCAAATGGGCGAGCCTCTTAATGTGTAGCCCCTGTTCATCTAGCAGCAAGTAGGTACGGGATGATACTCGAGGGGTTGTGACCTCGCTGTCCCGGTGTGTGGTGTGTAAGTGGTCTCAGTCCTATCCAAAGATCGGTCACTATGAGCTCTGAGCTCTTTCCGTAGGGAAACGGCTGGCTGGGTGACCAGCAGACGACCGTAGGTGAATCACGCACATACACACACACACACACACACACACACACACACACACACACACACACACACACACACACACACACACACACACACACACACACAGTACTCTCATCATTTCCAGCAATCACTCACTTCTTTTTTCCCCCTTTATATATTTTTCAGTTTCCTTATGATTTCCTCTGTAACACAATCCATCACCTATCCTATTTAGTGAGTTTCCTTTAGTACCCTTGCCACTCTTCTCTTAACGATATTACTTATTTCTTGTTTCTTCTGCTCCCTTCATTCATTTCCTTTTTTACGTATTTTGTCTACCTTCCCTCTCCCTTTTCTGCTCTTATATTCATCCTCCTTTTTTCTATAAATTTTCTTTTTGTGTTGTTCGTTTCATTGTCTCTCCTATATTTACTTTTTCTTCATTCTACTCTATCCTCTCTTATATACTTATATTTGCCTTCCTTCTTCATCAACTACGCTCTTTATTTCCCCCTTCAATAGGCAAGCAACCTCTTCCTTTCTTCTTTTCTTCTCATGCTTCATTCTCTCTTTCTTTGTTACTTTCCTTTGTTTTGTTTCTTTTCAATTCTTATTCTTATATGTCTTTTCTCCAACTATTTCCTTTCTTCATTCTTTTGTATGGACTCCATGCTACCACATCCTTTCTTTCTTCCCATTCTTCCTTCTTCCCTCCCGGTTCCTTTCCTTTAAATTTCTTCCTATTCCTATCCTTATTTAGCTTATTCCTATCCTTATTTAGCTACCTCTCTTACTATTTCCTTTCTTCATCTTTCTGTATTATCTCTTTATCTACTCCATCCCTAAGCAGGCTATCTCTACTTTTCTTCCTTTCCTTCATCCTTCCTTATTCCTCTGTTCCTTTTCTTTCCGTGCCTTCCTATTTCTGTTCTTATGTAACTATTTCTCGTACTGTTTCCCGTCTTCATCCTTTCCTATTCTCTCCTATCTACTCCACCCCTTGTTTCTACTCTTATTCTTCCCCCGCCTGTTCTTCACTTTCCCAGCTTTTCGTTTCCTTGGCAGACACTATTCCTTTCTTCTCTTCCCTCTGCTCCTTTCCATTCTGTATCTTCCCACCTTGTCCTCCTTGAGCGGTCTATCCTACCCGTTCCTTTCTTCATCCTTCTTTACCCTCTATCTACTCCTTCCCCTCCTTGTACAATCTTCCTCGCTCCTAACTTTTCCCTAGCCGGCCTCCCTCTCTCTCTTCCCTCTCTCCCATCAGCTTCCTTTCGTGATTCAGTGTGCACTTTAAGGCAAAATTCCTCCTTACTCACGAGCAAGTTAATGAATTTTCTACACGGGAGATTACTCGAATTGAAGACCGACGCCAAATTGGAACACGGGGAAAAGATTGAAACACCTGCGCAGACGCCGCCGCCGCCACCACCACCTGGGAGCACAGAGGGATTACGAAGAGCATGCAAAGGTGGAACATTTAATTGAAAGCGATTATGCAGCATCAGACCATTTTTTAATTCTTGCATTTCACCGGATCACTGAATTTTTTTGCCTACGGATATTTTCTGATGTTTCTCGAAGTGTAATGAAGTTGCGTTATATATTATATTTTTTTGCAGCTCTCTTTTGTGCAACGTGAAATGTTGTGGGGATGGTCTCTCTCTCTCTCTCTCTCTCTCTCTCTCTCTCTCTCTCTCTCTCTCTCTCTCTCTCTCTCTCTCTCTCTCTCTCTCTCTCTCTCTCTCTCTCTCTCTCTCTCTCTCAGGCGTAGGTAAGATGTGAGGAGATACTAGTGAATTTTTATTGGTGCACATCTTGCCTTTGCTGGCTTCCTTTAAAGGGATATCACCCTGGCATGGAGTATTACGGTACGTGTTGCTCAAGAAAAATTAAAATTACTTTTCTTATCACAAATGAACTAACCTAACCTAACCTAACAGGGCTCACAAATCATGCTACACATTCAAGGTCGATGATAACGATGATTTTTTTTTTATTAGGATAAAAAGTAAAGAAATTCTTATTGTTAACATTACTTCAACATTTCCCGCCATGTGAGTGCATAAAGGAACATCGGGAAATGGATTTTTTTTTGTTTAAAAGTTATGATAGTTTGCAGAATGAATGATTTCACTACTTCAGAATTTGACTTTTCTGCTCAAGCTTAACATTTGTCGGCAACGCCACGTTAATGCAATCAGGAAACAGGACTCCGTGGAGCAAAAGCTACAACATAATATTTCAAAGCGGATTAGTGCCCGTGCTGCTAATGGAAGTTTAATTTCAGTGTAGTGAAGTACCGTCATTGAGCTTTTATTTTATTCCGCGTCTTGTTATATTCTTTGTGGCACCTGCTTGCTGATACCGAGAGGTTGTGAACACTCCTGCCAATGCTGGTGTTCAATCCTTTCAAGCCACATTATCGAGGTAGAATTTTAAATGTCATCTCAGCGCATTGATACGAAGAGTTGTTGCTTTTCGTTGGAGTTCGGTAAAGAAAGTGAACCTTATCGTGGTGATTTTTATTTTAGTATTGTGTAAGGGAAGATGACTGTTTCTCTCGACAGTTATATTTTTGTAGTGTTGGTATTCTGACTTCTTTTGTTTTACAGTGAAATAATGATGGTCATGATTTCAACATAGTGATGTATTACATTTGTTATTATTGGTATTAGGGAAAACTAACATATTTTTGAGTCTGCCAGGGCATCACATGTAGTTTCCAGCACACACACACACACACACACACACACACACACACACACACACACACACACACACACACACACACACACACACACACACACACACACACACACACACACACACACACACACACACACACACATACAACGCCCCCATCTCTCCCTGCCACACACACAGAGACGTACACACACACAAGGAAAACTTCTGCAGCTCGAAGGAAGGGAGGGGAAAAAATGTGTTTGCGCCCGTCACTAAATTTGGCATATGGGGAGCAGGAGCGATGGCAAAGATTGGAACACTGGAGGACGCTGGGTGCTGTGAATACGAAGGCTGGGTGGCGGCGAGGCTGGAAATTTGGCAAGCGATTTTTTGGACGTCAGTAAAATTGGTTCTGTGAGTATGTGGACGAAAATGTGTGGGAGGTATTTTTGTGAGTTTGTGGCGGAAACGAAATTTGAGTACTGCCAACGAATCGTGGTTAAATTGAGCAGTTTTTTTTTATTTTCGTTTTGCGGGAAGGAATGTAGCTTTGATTAGTTTAGATTATGAGATGTTGTAGACAATCATAAGAGAACATAAAGGACATAACAAGAATGGATATATTAATATAACACATTTAAGTTTAGTAATCAAGATAGGAGTAGAAGAAGCGTGTTTAAGCTTGATAGTGTTTGATCCAGAAAAGGATATGAAGAAAGCGGCTCTCGAATGTTGGTAGGTGACCGGGATAGACTCAACAATCAGGCTGTAGGTACAGAGTCACTGGGATCCTTCAAAAGAAAACCTGATGAACTTAGGGATAGAGATGAGAGATGGAAGTGTTTTATGCCACGAGTAAGCATATTGATTTGTTGCAGTATTCTTATTTTCTTAAGTTCTTAGATTGTGACACGAAAGGAATCTATCGGGATAGACTTGAAAAAAAAAAAAGTGACATATTAATGATTGAATATCACACACACACACACACACACACACACACACACACACACACACACACACACACACACACACACACACACACACACACACACACACACATGTGATGCACATGTGATGCACATGACAACAGGTGCGTGACAACACAAATTTACATATTCATACTCATTTCAATAACAGTCTTGCGTCGCGCACACACCATTTCGACAATACGTACATGAATACACACCCACGCACACGTCATAATCTAGATGTGCATGCTTGCCGATATTCATCATTTGACACACACACACACACACACACACACACACACACACACACACACACACACACACACACACACACACACACACACACACACACACACACACACACACACAGTAATTATAACCGTCAATAAGATAACAGTAAATGCCAAGGATGAAGAGAAGGACAAAATAAATCTGGAAGTAGAGAAGGAAGAGAAAGAGGAGGGAAGAGATAATAATATGAAAAAGTGAAGGAGGAGGAGGAGGAAGAGGAAGAGGAAGAGGAAGAGGAAGAGGAGGAGGAGGAAGATGAGAGGGAGGAGGAGGAGGAGGAAGAATAAGAAGAAGAGCAGAAGGAGCAGGAAGAAGAAGAGAAAGAAGAGGAGGAGGAAAAGGAAGAGGAGACAGACAGGTGATGGTCGAACTGTGACGGTGAAACATCTCGTCACTTCACCTGGAGGAGGAGGAAGAAGAAGAGGAGGAAGAGGAGGAGGAGTGACGATGGTGACGAGGAGGAGGAGGAGGAGGAGGAGGAGTGACGATGGTGACGATGGTGACGATGGTGATAAGACCACTAGGCTTGCCACAGCACCCTCTCTCTCTCTCTCTCTCTCTCTCTCTCTCTCTCTCTCTCTCTCTCTCTCTCTCTCTCTCTCTCTCTCTCTCTCTCTCTCGTGAGTCGTGCCTCGTTTCCGTTTTTTCTCCTCCTTGGGCACGGAAATGAAGGAAGCCAGTAAAGGAGGGAGTGAAGGAAGCGGAGAGGCGGAGTAGTTAGGCTGGAGATGTAATAGAATAAAATCGAAGGAAAACCAGCAACACGAGAGAAAGAAAAGCAAAAGAGGCAGAAGGACATGCAATCAGTGAGAGAGAGAGAGAGAGAGAGAGAGAGAGAGAGAGAGAGAGAGAGAGAGAGAGAGAGAGAGAGAGAGAGAGAGAGAGAGAGAGAGAGAGTAATCTTAAAATTTTTCTTCTCTTCTTATTGACTCAAGTTTTTTTTTCTTTCCTATTTGCTCTTCTCTTCAATTTTTTACCTCGCTTTTTCCCTTTACTTTGCGTATTTTATTTACAAACTCATTGCTTTATTGAATTATTATTTATAACACTTTTTTTGCTTGTTTTATTTTCTCTTTTATCTATTGAGTGAAAAAAATAAAGCTATTTTGTGGAAATGTGTTTATTTGATTGCGCTCGGTCACGTGTTGAGAGAGAGAGAGAGAGAGAGAGAGAGAGAGAGAGAGAGAGAGAGAGAGAGAGAGAGAGAGAGAGAGAGAGAGAGAGAGAGACTACTGCGGTAACCTCCAGGGATTTTTTCTTTCTCTCTCTCTTTCTCTATTTCTGTTGATCGTGGTGGCCATGCTAGTGGAAGAAGAAGAAGAAGAAGGAGGAGGAGGAGGAGGAGGAGGAGGAGGAGGAGGAGGAGGAGGAGGAGGAGGAGGAGGAGGAGGAGGAGGAGGAGGAGGAGGAGGAGGAGGAAGAAGAAGAAGAAGAAGAAGAAGAAGAAGAAGAAGAAGAAGAAGAAGAAGAAGAAGAAGAAGAAGAAGAAGAAGAAGAAGAAGAAGAAGAAGAAGAAGAAGAAGAAGAAGAAGAAGAAGAAGAAGAAGAAGAAGAAGAAGAAGAAGAAGAAGAAGAAGAAGAAGAAGAAGAAGAAGAAGAAGAAATGAAAGAAATGGTTGAGGAGCCAGAACAGGAATAGTAAGAAGGAGCACGAGAAGAAGTCAGAAATGTAGTAGAGCAGGAAGAGCAGAAGAGGAGGAAGATGAGGAGGTAGTGGAGGAAGAGAAGTAGAAAGAGAGTATGATATATATGTGTGTGTGTGTGTGTGTGTGTGTGTGTGTGTGTG
>NC_087152.1:28794316-28806816 GCF_035594125.1 Scylla paramamosain | reverse complement strand
ATTGTTATTGATTTGTTTCCTCGATGTTATTTACTCCTTCACCTCCACTACGCTCTCCTCTTTCGTCTCATATTGTCTTCTTATTCTTCTAATTTTTTCCGCCTCTTTCTGGGAATCTATTTCTTTCGCTTCGTAGTTCGTCTTGCTGTTATTTTTTTCTTTATTTTTCCTCATTTCCTCATTTTCCTCCTGTCTTCTGTCCTCTACATCGTCCTTGTCGTTGTCGATTTGCCGAGGTCTTCTTTCTGTTTCTCTTGTCTTCTTATGCTTTGTCTGGTCCTTTTTCTTCTTCATAATTCTTGTCTCCCTCTCGTGCTCTTTCTAATAATTTCCTCGAACTCACAGCCTTGTTTCCTGTATTTTTTTCCCTTTTGCTCTTTTTTTTCCCAGAAATCTTTCCTGTATTAGTTTTCTTCGTCTATCTGGATCACGTTTTTCTCGTATTAACTACCTTCTTTTTATTGTCCTCTTCCCAGTAATCATCGTTTTTGTTATATATCATAATACTCATCTTTTTCTTCTCTTACTTCCTCTTCCTCCTCTTCGTCGACATCTTCACTCTCATCCTCAGCCTCATCGTCGTCATGGTTCTCCTCCTCCTCCTCCTCCTCCTCCTCCTCCTCCTCCTCCTCCTCCTCCTCCTCCCATTCCGCATGGCCTCTTCCGGAGCAGGATGAAAGGGAAACACAAACGCTCCGCCAGTGTGGTTGTGGGAAGGTCGCTTTTCTTGGCTGTTTCCCGTTCTTTTCTCCTTTCCTCTCCTCACTTCTCATTTCTCTCCTGTCCTCCCACGTTTTCACTTTCCTTCTTTAGGTTTTTTTCTTTTATTCTTAACACTTTTTTTTCCTTTCTTCTCTCATTCATAGGATATATCACACTTGTTTTTTTTTTTTCTACTCTTCATTGTATATTTTTACTGTATTCGCTTCCACACTTCCTTCCTTCATTCACGAACTATGTATTTTTCTCTTCGTTTGTTTCTCTGTTTTTCTTTTTGCCTGGTCTATCTGTTTGCTTCGATTTGTGGTTGTCCGTATCTGTCTGCCCGTCTGTCTGTGTCAGTTCCTGTTGGTCTGCCTCTCTTTCTGTCTATCTGTTTTATTAAATTTGTCTGTCTTTATTTTTTTGGTTATTTTTATTAACATTTATTTTTGTTTATTTTATTTACTTTTTTATTTATTTTTTATTTTTATACGTAAGAGGATCAAGAGGGCTAAGATAAACAAAACCAGAGGAAAAAAAAATCCCACTAAGGCGCCAGTTCCCAGAGACGTCAAGAGAATAATCGAAAATTGAAGGATAAGTGTCTTGAAACCTCCCTCTTGAAAGAGTTCAAGTCATAGGAAAGAAGAAATACAGAAGCAGGCAGGGAGTTCCAAAGTTTACCAGGGAAAGGGATGAATGATTGAGAATACTGGTCGACTCTTACGTTGGAGAGGTGGACAGAATAGAAATAATAAGAACAAATTTTGTGCAGCGAGGCCGCGGGAGGAGGGGAGGCATGTAGTTAGCAAGATCAGAAGAGCAGTTAGCATGAAAATAGTGGTACAAGATAGCAAGAGATGCAACATTGCAGTGATGAGAGACTGAAGACAGTCAGTTAGAGGAGAGGAGTTGGTAAGACAAAAAACTTTTGATTCCACCTTGTATAAAAGAGCGGTATGAGTGCAAAACCCTCCATACACGTGAAACATACTCCGTACATGGGAGTTAGCAGCTGGGGGCGTGAGCAAAACTGGCGGAGACGACTCAGGATGCCTAACTTCATAGAAGCTGATATAGCAAGAAATGAGATCTGAAGTTTCGAGTTTAGATTACAAGTAAAGGATAGATGGAGGATGTTCAGTGTAGAAGAGGCGGACAGTTGAGTGTCACTGAAGAAGAGTGTATAGATGTCTGGAAAGTTGTGTCGAGTTGATAGATGGAGAAACTGGGCTTTTGAGGCACTGAACAGTACTAAATTTGCTCTGCCCCAATCAGAGAGAGATCAGAAGTCTGGCGTTCTGTGGCTTCCCTGTGTGAATTGTTTACTTCCTGAAGGGTTGAACGTCTAGGAAAAGACGTGGAAAAATGCAGAGTGGTATCATCAGCGTAGGAGTGGATAGGACAAGAAGTTTGGTTTAGAAGATCATTAATGAATAATAGGAAGAGAGTGGGTGACATTACATAACCCTGAGGAACACTACTGTTAATAGATTTGGGAGAAGAACAGTGACCATCTACCACAGCAGCAATAGAACGGTCAGAAAGGATAAGAGGTAAAGTTACAGATAGAAGGATAGAAGCTGTAGAAGGGTGGTTTGGAAATCAAATCTTTGTGGCAGACTCTATCAAAAGCTTTTAATATGTCTAAGGCAACAGCAAAAGTTTCACCAAAACCTCTAAAAGAGAACCAAGACTCAGTACGGAAAGCCAGAAGATCACCAGTAGAGCGGCCTTGACGGAACCCATACTGGCGATCAGATAGAAGGTTGTGAAGTGATAGATGTTTAAGAATCTTCCTGTTGAGGATAGATTCAAAAACTTTAGGTAGGCAGAAAACTAAAGCAATAGGACGGTAGTTTGAGGGATTAGAATGGTCACCCTTTTTTAGGAACAGGCTGAATGTAGGCAAACTTCCAGCAAGAAGGAAAGGTAGATGTTGATAGACAGAGTTGAAAGAGTTTGAGTAGGAAAGGCGCAAGCACGGAGGCACAGTTTCGGAAAACAATAGGAGCGACCCTATCAGGTCCATGAGCCTTCCGAGGGTTTAGGCCAGCGAGAGCATGGAAAACATCATTGCGAAGAATTTTAATGGGTAGCATGAGGTAGTCGGAGGGTGGGGGAGAGGGAGGAACAAGCCTTGAATCACCCAAGACAGAATTTTTAGCAAAGGTTTGAGCGAAGAGTTCAGCTCTAGAAATAGATAAGATGGCAGTGGTGCTATAATGCTGAAAGGAAGGAGGGAAAGATGAAGAAGCAAAGTTATTGGAGGTGTTTTTGGCTAGGTCGCAGAAGGGAAGTTAGATCTTGAAAGATTTTGAGACTTTCTATTAATGAAGGGATTTTTTGGCTAACTCGTGCCTTTCTGTCTACTTGTCTGTTTGTATGTGAGTTTGTGTCTATGTCCGTCTCTCTCTCTCTCTCTCTCTCTCTCTCTCTCTCTCTCTCTCTCTCTCTCTCTCTCTCTCTCTCTCTCTCTCTCTCTCTCTCTCTCTCTCTCTCTCTCTCTCTCTCTCTCTCTCTCTCTCTGTAGCACTATCCCCAACAGTAGACTGAAGTAGATTCACAGGAAGAGATGACTAGAAAAATACGAAAAAAAGATGATGGTGAAGATGAAGAAAGAAAGAAGAAGAACAGAAGACGAAAGAAACTAGAAGAAAAAGACGAAAGAAAGAAGAGGAAAAGAAGACGAAAGATGACGACGAAAGAAAAGACGGAAGAAAGAAGAAGAAAAATACGAAAGAAAGAAGTAGAGAAAGAAGGGAGAAGGAAAATAAGAAAAGAACCGGAAGAAGACAAAAGAAAGAAATAGACGAAAGAAGAAGAAGAAAGGAGACGACGACGAAAGAAAATAAAAGAACATGAAAGATAGCAGGCAACGACGAAAGAAAGAAGAAGAACAAGAAGAAAAAAATAAAGAAGAAAAGAATGATGGACAAAAATAAGAAAAAAAAATCAAGTGGAAATGGCTGAGGAAAAAAAATCTAATAAAAAAAAGATCAAGGGAGAAACTGGAAAAAAGTGCGAGAAAAGGCACAGAAAAAGAGAAAATAACATATAACGGGGAGGAGGAGGAGGAGGAGGAGGAGGTCAAACACGAGGAGAAAAAGCAAAGGAAAGATTCAGAGATCGAGCAGAAATCAAAAGGAAGAAAAAAGGAAACAGCAAGAAAATAAAGAAGAATCTACAACAAGGATACCAAGAACCAGAAAACTCTAAGGAAAGATGACAGTAGAAGTAAAGGAGTAGGAAGAGAAAGAGTAGAGGAGGAGGAGGAGGAGGAGGAGGGGGAGGGGGAGGATGTTCCCTTCACGTCATTAGCGAGAATAGAGTTCCATTTTCCCGTGTGAGGCGCAAGGGAACATATAGGAACAAGGCCACTCGCGGGGCGGGGAAAAAGAGGCGGGAAATGTGACACTGGAATGATACTTCCTTTCTGTTTTTCCTTACTTAATTACCCTTTTTAATAGCATACGATAGTTCCTAGTGTGTGTGTGTTTGTGTGTGTGTGTGTGTGTGTGCGTGCGTGCGTGGGTGCATGTGTGTGCTTGTGTATCTGGGTGCGGAAAAGCAATAACAGAAGTAATATCTAAGACAAAGACGAACATATTGGTACAGAAGGAGAAGGAAAGGGAAGAGGACGAGGAGGACAGTAAGAACTGGTAAGAAACATGATGATGATGGTGATGATAATAAGGATGAGGAGGGGGAGGAATAATTGAAGAAGCGTGATGTGGAGGAGAACGAAAAGGAGAACCGAAAAAAGGAGGACAAAGAAAAGATGAAGAAGAAAAAGACGATGATGAGGCCGAGGCGATAGAATGGAAGAAGAGGTATGATCATGAGGACAGGAATAGGTCAGCGAGAAGGGGACGGTGAGAGGAGGAGGAGGAGGAGGAGGAGGAAAACATGAACAAGAGCAAGAACTAGGACAAGGACAAGAAAATCAAGGAAAACGAAGATGATACGTGAAAAAAATAAAAAATGAAGCATATATATACATATATATATATATATATATATATATATATATATATATATATATATATATATATATATATATATATATATATATATATATATATATATATATAAATATCATGAAAAAAGAGAGGAATGAAAGAAAGAAAAAAAAGTGATGATGAATGCCAAAAAAATAAAATAAATGAAAAAAAATAAATAAAACAACATATCAACTTAGGAGGAGGAACAAACAGTACGAAGACGATGACGACGATGATAATGGTGATGATGAAGACGAGGAAGGAAAGGAGGAAGGGAGGAGCAGTGGTGATGATTATTATGATGACGATGAATATTATGAATATATATATATATATATATATATATATATATATATATATATATATATATATATATATATATATATATATATATATATATATATATATATATATATATATATATATATATATATATCAGCCCCGAAGGAAGACCAAATACAGCGAAGACGACGACGATGATAATGGCAATGATGAAGACGAGGAAGGAAGGAAGGGAGGATGATTAATAGCCGCACGTATTCTAAGAGGGTGATTAATTAAGCATTCACCCGCGTCTAGTTGCATGACAAGCACTGCAGGTTGTTATTCGCGTCCTTGTCATGGAAACTGAAACGCGGAGTCATTATCTTCACCACCATCATTACTATCATCACTATCGTCATCAGTGGTTATAAGTTCACTAAAGATTCCCTTATTCTTCATTCATCTCTGCCGTCTGCCGCTTATTCCAGGTTACCCCAGCAAAGAAGTGTTATTTTATCTAATTAAATTCTCTTCCTTCCTTAGCCTTTTTTTTTTTTTTTTTATCATCCTTGGGTTTTCGTTAACTCAGCAACACCTGAATGCTTCACTTGCTTAATGACTGCGAGCTAGCTTTTCTCTCTCTCTCTCTCTCTCTCTCTCTCTCTCTCTCTCTCTCTCTCTCTCTCTCTCTCTCTCTCTCTCTCTCTCTCTCTCTCTCTCTCTCTCTCTCTCTCTCTCTCTCACCTCTTCCTAGGTTTCGTATAAGTACATGGTTGTTTGCTTTTATTTATCTCGTGTTTCTCTCATTATCACACAAAGTTCGACATTGTATATATTCGTTATCTCTCACTTCTCTCAAACATAATGAATAGTCATCTCACCTCCTCTTCTCTACGTGTCGTAGTTAAACTTTCAGATCGATCTCCTTACTCAGTCGTCAGTCTTCTTTTAACTGCACGGACATCGTATTTACTCCTCCCTTTTAGTGTCACGCTAAGCTTCCGTCACCTTATATGTCTCCATTCCAAGCATGCACTCCTGCTGCCTCTTCAAGGTTGTGTGTAAGCGCGGGTTAAGATTATTACTTTACTTCCCACCCCTGGCTCAGCACGCAGGCAGCCTTTACTTTGTTACCTGTCCTTCTAAGTCTTCCTCATTGGTAAACGTTTGGTGTCCTTGCTTCCCAGTGTTACATGGTCTTCCCTGACCTCGCCTCACCCCAATCTTGTGTTTTCCGTATTCCAGTTTTGGTTTTCGTAAGTCGTCTTAAGTGGCTTCTTCTTACACATTTTTTCTTCTTTTTTTTTTCTTCTTGTTCTTTCTTTCTTCTTTTCTTCTTCTTCTTCTTCTTCTTCTTCTTCTTCTTCTTCTTCTTCTTCTTCTTCTTCTTCTTCTTCTTCTTCTTCTTCTTCTTCTTCTTCTTCTTCTTCTTCTTCTTCTTCTTCATTGTCATAGTTCTTACTCTCCTCCTCCTCCTCCTCCTCCTCCTCCTCCTACTCCTCCTCCTCCTCCTCCTCCCTCTTGCACCACCACCTCCACCTCCATCAGAACTACCACCACCACCTCCACAACCACCACCACCACCACCACCACCACCACCCTCTTTACAGTCTTCCTTAACCTTCTTAAGCTTACCTCAACCTCCTCCATTAGTCTTCTCGAGGCTCCATTGTCTCCTCAAAGTTTCCTCTAGTCCCCTACTCTATTCTCCTCTCTGAAGTACTTTTCCTTACCCTTCTTTTCACCTCCTAAGATCTCCCTGTAGTGCTCCCCGCGTCCTTTCTCTATGGCGCTAGCCTGGGCTGGATCGCTGCCGCTGTTCTCGCAGGGGTAGCTTTCGATTAGCTGGTAATTAAGGTGGGACTAAGCACGCCTAATAGAGTCTCTGGTCTCGCCACGCTGGATTATTCTCCTCCGGGTCAGCTGCGATGGAGGGCAAGTGCTGCGTGAGGCGAGAAGGGATTGAGGAGGAAAGAAGTTATTAAAGTGCGTTGCCAGGTGAGGAACATCCACTGGGAGAGTGTTTCAAGGAGGGCTGCAGAGGGGAAGGTGTCCTCTAGTCCTTTGAATGCTAATGAGAGGATGACACTTGCTACTTCAGTTGAATAACACTACAGAATTGTACTCGGCCAAAAAGAAAAAAAAATGTAATTACTTAATTATACTCGACGGAAAAAAAAATCTAACTTCTGGGTCGATAATGTGTAAATTACTCGATTACTCCTTTTATTTTCAATGTTGCCTTTAGAAATTATATTATTCTGTACCTCCATCAGGTTATTTTATTAAACTTGAGGGCAGCCGTAGTAATCAAAGATTCAAGTACCAGCGGCGTACAACGTGTAGAAAGGAAGCGAGACTGGATAGGAGTTTAACATGGAATGTTTAAAGAATCTGTTAAAGGAAAGTGAAAATAGACTTGGTGTAAAGGGATGAAGGCCGCTTAGGTGCGTGTTCCTTGACCTTCAGGGGGAATAGAGGCGCTTCAGTGTGTCTGTGAAGAAGGGAAAGGATATGAATAGTGTTATTTTCCGGCGTTACTCTAAAGGGAAAGGGTTAATGGAGTGTGAATTGAGTGTAAACAAGAAGGGGTTTTTAGATCGCTTGGCGCCACACTCGCAGAATTAAAAGCAATGGAGGTGTTTAGTAATCCTTGAGGGAGAGATAAATTAAATTTCAGGTATTATTACTATATTGCTGTCATTATCATTATTGTATCCGATGTTTGGTGTTCAGGTCCAGTCACCGTCACTCTGCGACACCGGCAATTATTTTTCTTTCAAGTTTTATTTATTTATTTTTATTTTATTTATTTACTATTTTACCTTTTGCTCGCGAAATCCAACTAGACAACATCACACCAACAATTAAACAAATAAATATCCTGCAAACTACACAACTCGCTCATTTTTATTTTTTCGTTGTTTATTTGTCTCGCGTGTTAATGAATTCGTGTCTCGATTTTTTTTCCTAAATTGGACAAACAGAGTATGTGCACAAACTGCAACAGGTTGTGTGTACAGTATGCAATATAATATTTCCCACGTTTCCTCTCTTTCATGTCATTTCAACCACCTTTCTTTACAACAACTTTACCCTCTTTTTTTTTAAGCTTATTTTAATCATTCATGCAAACTAATTAGTATATAAAGTGCAAATGCATTAAGTACGGACGAAGATTTTTTTTCCAGGAGGGCTTTTTTCTATTTATTTATTTTATTTTATTTATTTATTTTTTTTTCGTCTTAATCCTTTCTACACACCTTTTTATTTTACCTTCTTTCCCATTATTCATCACTGTGTACAATGAGTTTCACGTATTTTGACTTTTTTTTTAACCTTTTCTTTCCTACATAACTTTTCTTTCTTTTCCCTCATTTATTTACTATATTTTTTCTATTTCTTTTTCACTTACATTTTTCGCGTTTTTAGGCAATTTTTTTTATTTTTTTTTTTACATTTTTACTGTTGATCGCTTTCATCGTACTTTGCTTCCCCTTTTTTTCTACTTTTTTTTTTTTTTTTTTTGTCATTGATCTCGCTCAATATTTTTTTCTCTTTCTCTTTCTCCTCCAAACTTTTTCTATTGATTTTTCCCGCATTGTGTTCCTCCTCATTGATCTCTTTTATCACTGGTTCGCTTCCCCCATAATGGATGGAGGAATAAAACGCGGCATTTCACCTTCGATTCATTTCAATTAGTCACATCTCATATCCTCGACAATTTTCACCGTTTAATTGGTTCGTATGATTTTTTTTTTCCCATCCTCCTTTTACTTCAATCTTTTTATCATTTCTTTTCCTTCTTCAGTCGTTGTCGCTCGTTTTTTTTTTTTTTATTGCAATGGTTTCCTGTCGTCCTATAATCGATCCCAGCTTAATTATTTTCCCCACCGTCCGTAATTTAGCGCCCTAATTTCCACTTCTTCTCATTTAAGGACTGGAAAATGACCCACCTGGGAATGAGAGAGAGAGAGAGAGAGAGAGAGAGAGAGAGAGAGAGAGAGAGAGAGAGAGAGAGAGAGAGAGATGTGAACGAACAGCACCGACTGAATGAATGAAACACACACACACACACACACACACACACACACACACACACACACACACACACACACACACACACACACACACACACACACACACACACTACAGGGAACAAGAACAAAGAATATGCTTGTTATTATCATAACAATAATGAGACTAGATATGCCAGCCTTATGGATTCATAATAATTAAAGGCAAGGGAAAAGAAAAATAAATTGAGTGCCTAGATAATCACTGTTATAAAATGATGCTTTGTTGCTCAGTTACTAGCGAATGGAATGGACTGAACACGTAAGAGATGCAAACAGAGTGTATTAGTACCAAAATAAACGAATGTTATGAAAAAAAATATATATAGATAATAAACTTGTATAAAAAGGTTAAGAACTGAATAGTTTAACTGCTAAATAACAAGACTGTTTACGTAATCCCAGACTTCACCGAACAAAAATAAACCTATATGTACGAAAAGCTTTGAGTCACCCAATCAGTTTTTTTTTTTTTTTTTCTCTCTCTCCAAAATGTATTAGTGAGAAGGATGATCAGGTATTCCCGGTAAGATGTCAGGAAGCATACGTGTAGACCATTATAGATCTGATGAACCTGGACAGCTCAGATGTGTGTGAGATGAAAGGGAGGAGTGTAGGGAGGTAACTGAGATGCTGAGCTGTCCAGTAGTGGAGGAGGAAAGGAGACAAATGAGACGAGTTAAAGCGTTGGGCAGACAAAGAGATAAACTGAATGACTGATACTACAACTACGTATACAGTACTAGGTAAGCGCGCACACACACACACACACACACACACACACACACACACACACACACACACACACACACACACACACACACACACACACACACACACACACACCTGTCAGAAGGGAGATCGTGTGTTATGGATATCCCAGGTGACACCATTCAGGCTGTCCACTTGTCTGTTCACCTTCACCTTTCCATTCTCACCACACAGTTCCCACCACACCACGCGATGTCACACGCCACGCCGCCCCATGCCAGACGCCACACCACATCGCGCCACATAAAGCGAAGGAAAAGCCAGACAGTATTGTTCTCTATATTTAGGTACACACGATTATCGGAGCAGACCAAAAATTGGTGAACGAGTAGAAAAAGTTTGGTCAAAGGTTGCTCCAATTAGAAACAGCAAATTAACGAGCCAGTTTGATTCTTTTTAAGACGTAAGAAAAAGTAAACACATACACACACACACACACACACACACACACACACACACACACACACACACACACACACACACACACACACACACACACACACACACATGTACACTCTCGTTCGGCATAATGACTGATATAATGAAATCCCAGTGAAGCGAATTATTAATTGGAGTTTTTAGTGATTAAGTGGCAGGCTTGGTATGCAATATTGTGGTCACGTCATATTTTACTTCTCTTTTATCACTCTTATCTCTAATTAAGAACGACGGCTAACAATAGATACGTATATTGAAGGTATTCCTTTGTCGAGTAAATTATGGTTAATAGCAATAGCATTAGTAGTAGTTGTGGTGATAGTAGTAGTAATAGTAGTAGTAGTAGTAGTAGTAGTAGTAGTAGTAGTAGTAGTAGTAGCAGCAGCAGCAGCAGCAGCAGCAGCAGCAGCAGCAGCAGCAGCAGCAGCAGCAGCAGCAGCAGTAGTTGTTGGTGCTGTAACAACAGTAGTAGCAGTTATTGTTCTGCCCTTACATAAAACCTCTTGACAACAAAACAGTGTAGAGGATCCGAGTCACGCAGGAATTTCGCCTCATCATCCCGGGATGTAAACCAAAGCCATGGGTGACATTTCAGAGAGAGAGAGAGAGAGAGAGAGAGAGAGAGAGAGAGAGAGAGAGAGAGAGAGAGAGAGAGAGAGAGGGTGGGGGGAGCTGCACGACCACTGTTTTCTTATTCATGATTAATATATCCGGCCTTCTCAAAAACAGATTTATTTGACGTAATCTATCTATATATCGGCCTGAATCTCTCTCTCTCTCTCTCTCTCTCTCTCTCTCTCTCTCTCTCTCTCTCTCTCTCTCTCTCTCTCTCTCTCTCTCTCTCTCTCATCTTCAAATCTACATCTGCAGCAAATGAGAGAAAATGATACCTCAGTTATATTATTTGAGCAACAAAGTAACACACACACACACACACACACACACACACACACACACACACACACACACACACACACACACACACACACACACACACACACACACACAGACACACACACCTGCCTTCATCTAACAACACTCTCCAAACCAAAGCCACAGTTATACACATTTTTCATAGCCTCCCAGCTCCCAGCCGCGCCCACCCCTGCTCTTGACGCTCTCTGCCTCTCCTGACCACACCCTCTCCCCACCAACTTACCCATGCACATCCCGCTTCCCTCGCTCTCCCTTTCACCCCCCTCTTCATATCCTCTCCCATCCCTCGCTTAGCCTTCCATCTTGCTGCCTCCCTCCTGCCTCCCTTCCTCCTTTCCCTCGTTCCCCTCGACCACCTCCTGCCGATACAGACACATGTTGACGTGAGGCTGAACAAACAGGCGAATATCCAGAGAGAGACCAGATTGCCCCGAACTGTTTACCTGAACAGCCGGCGGGGCGCGAACTAGGGTAAACAACCATTAATTTGTGATACTCCAGGCCACCACCGCCCCCCTCCATCCCCTTCCCCCCACCGGCACGTGGATGGAAAGGGGTGTTAGAGAGGGGGGAGGGCGCGTTTATGGAGGGGATGACGGAAAGGTGTTTGTAGAAGGGGATTGAGGAGTGTGTATTGAGAGGAGGGACAAGGTACACGTGGGATATTGAAGAGGATATGAAGTGTGAGGCTGTGTGAGAGGGTTAAGGGAAGACGCTGGAGGGAAGCCGTAGGTGATGTGATAGTGTTGGAGAAAGGAAAATTAAAAGACGTTTGTAAGTGGTAAAGAGGCTGTGGTGCACAACATTGAGGGTGAAAAGTCCTCCTTAAAAGTCAGTTAAAAAAAATAAATAAATAAAAGTCAGTTTAGGTCCGAAAATGTATTTATACTCTTATGAAACAGTGTCTAAACTAAATTAAATTTTTTAAATATTGTCTTAAAACAGTTGAAGTCATAGGAAGGAGGAAACGCGTAAAGAATCCCTAAATTTAACGAAAGGGATGAAAGAGGGAAGGTACTGGTTAACACTTGCATTAGTCAGGTGGACAGAAAAAGGATGAGAGAGTAAGAAGTACAGCGAGAAAAGAAGGGAAGGAGGAAGCAGATAAGAAGTTAAGAAGGATAGTAAATATGGAATAACAGTAGAAGACGGTAAGAAAAGCATCATTTCGGTGGTGAGTGAAAGACTGAAGACAGAGAAGGAAGAGAAGGAAGTTTTGGACGCCTCCCTGTTTAGTAGAGCAATGTGAGTGGAACCTCCCCATATGTGGCACCCGTACTCCAGGGATGAGGAGGCAGGATGTGTAGTG
>NC_087152.1:28776816-28791816 GCF_035594125.1 Scylla paramamosain | reverse complement strand
TTATCTTTCCTTTAACCTTCTTGGCTTTTCTCTTTCTCCAATCCTCTTTCCTTTCACTAACCTTCTTTCTCTCTTTCTAATCCTCCTCCTCCTCCTCCTCCTCCTCCTCCTCCTCCTCCTCCTCCTCCTCCTCCTCCTTCTCCTCCTCCTCCTCCTCCTCACCTGCCACACCTCATTATGCTCCTCGTGAATGGCTTGTGTTTGCAAAGATCGTATCAAGCAGCTGGACACAGGAAAGAAATTAGGACAATGGAGGCCACTACTGGGAACGACTCTCTCTCTCTCTCTCTCTCTCTCTCTCTCTCTCTCTCTCTCTCTCTCTCTCTCTCTCTCTCTCTCTCTCTCTCTCTCTCTCTCTCTCTTTATATATATAGGAAAGTGCAGATTTTTGCAAAGATATTTATAGTGTAAGGATGGTATCATGAGGATTATAAATTTTACAATCTATACTCTCTCTCTCTCTCTCTCTCTCTCTCTCTCTCTCTCTCTCTCTCTCTCTCTCTCTCTCTCTCTCTCTCTCTCTCTCTCTCTCTCTCTCTCTCTCTCAAGTTAGTGCTATACACACGGAAAATCAACATAAATGTGTATTTTTTTTCACAGTACTTTAATGTAGAGAGCTTAAAATATTTTTTGTCTAGTATTACGCATTCAGTTTCAGCCACTGTCTGGGCAAAAATATTGTGGCCTGAAATACTAGAGTACTTAAAGGGACGGTCCCTCGTATTTTAGGACGAACATGTGTTTCTAAATGGTAAAATATCAATAAGAAACAAGGTAGAGTTACTCCGTGTAGGTGTGCTGTTCTGTTCCTCTTGAGTGTTCTGTCCGTATGATTTTACGTTAATTTCATATACAAGGTGTGCCACTATTGATTTTTTCTTTTCAGTTCTACGTGCTGAAACCGTCACTATTAGGTGCTTTGTGTACAAGTGTTTAGTTCACTTCATGTGCACGATGCTCTGCTATCCATTTATTTTAATTTTCGGTGCTATATGCGAGCGTCAAATCACCCAGCGGCCGTGTATTAACATGCGGAGGTCCTTATTTTAGTGCCTCTGCAGGAGACATTAAGAGGAGCCACGCACGTCCCGAAGGAGTCGTGACTCACCTTCGATGTCACACTAACTCTTCGCCTTTAGAGGAAAGAGTGGGGACCAGGAGTAGGAGCGGGGGACGGGATGATGAGGAGGAGGAGGGAGAGGAGTAGGAGGATGAGGAGGATGCTTGGTGGCTTTGATGTGCGAAGGAACCTGATTTACACTGAGGGAAAAGGTATTGGAAGGAGAGGAGGGTTGTGTGTGGCAACGGGAATGATGGAGGGGAGGAAGGAAGGAAGGAATGAAGGAGGGAAGGGGGAGAGAGAGGGAGGGAAGGAGCAGCAAGAATGAAGAAGGGAAAGATTGGAGGGAGGAATGGAGGTGACTAAGTGGGTTCTAAGAGAGAGAGAGAGAGAGAGAGAGAGAGAGAGAGAGAGAGAGAGAGAGAGAGAGAGAGAGAGAGAGAGCGGAAACCTCGCCCTTACCGACTTTAGCTAAATGTTGGAAGGAGTCGGAGTATGTTTTCCTAAAGACTACTTTTGTGTTTAAAAAATCAAAACTTAATGGTTTGTAGGAAGGGAGTAGGGACGAGGGAAAGGGAGGGGAACAGGAGCAGCAGCAGCAGGAGGAAGAGGATACAATACGGTGGCTACGAGATCTTAAAAATCCTGAGAATTAGGAGAGAAAAAAATATACACAGCAAACTGGAAATGTGGAAGTGGCGCGAAGGGAAGAAGAGAAAGAAAAAATGATGATGTAATTGGTATCTTTGTTTGTTTGTTTGCCATGGAAGTGGATCATCAAGTGATGGAGGGAAGGGAGGACGAGGGCGAAGAGGAGAAAACGTAAAAGGGGAACGAAGGAAGAAGGGAAGGAAAGGAACGAGCGATGAGGAATAAGTAAATAGAGGAGGAGGAGGAGGAGGAGGAGGAGCAGGAACAAGATGAGCATGAAATTTATAATTCCATTTAGTTTAAGCTTGCATGAGTTTGTACAGACTTCGTGGATAATTGTAATTTAGTACAATGCATGAATAACAATTTAAAAGTCCAACGACCATCAGAGAGAGAGAGAGAGAGAGAGAGAGAGAGAGAGAGAGAGAGAGAGAGAGAGAGAGAGAGAGAGAGAGAGAGAGAGAGAGAGAGAGAGAGACTTTTGCAATTCACACACTATACGCTCATGTTTTCTGCTTAGATGATTTTTCTGCTTATTATTGTAAAATGGATAATTGTTGATGTGTGTGTGCGTGCGTGTGCCCTAGTGTGTGTGTGTGTGTGTGTGTGTGTGTGTGTGTGTGTGTGTGTGTGTGTGTGTGTGTGTGTGTATCTCGTGGTCTTTCTATTGTATCTCATTGTCTTTGTATCTTTAACCTTTACTATTTTGTTTCCGATGTCTTGTACAGTCCGCGATTCGTTTTGTTTTGTTTGTATGTATGTATGTATGTATGCATGTATGTATGTATGTATGTATGTAATATATGTATGTATGTATGTATGTATATCAATTCATCTATCTGTATATCAATCTGTATGTGTATCTGTCGATCTTTTCATTCGTCACCTCAGTGAGTTTGTTTATACCTCCATGTTAAGCTTTTCTAGTTTTTCTATGCCTGCCAATCGGTTTACGTTTCCTTTTTGAGGTTATATTGTTTTCTTTTGACATTTCTCATCCCTGACGTGTCTTTTTCCGTCCTTTCAAACTGTGGATGTGTGTGTGTGTGTGTGTGTGTGTGTGTGTGTGTGTGTGTGTGTGTGTGTGTGTGTGTGTGTGTGTGTGTGTGTGTGTGTGTGTATTTGCATCTCTCTCTCTCTCTCTCTCTCTCTCTCTCTCTCTCTCTGTCGTAATGTCTGGCGACCGTCAAGCACGAAGACAAACAGTGATCGGCCCAACACCAACAGCAGGAGAAGGCAACTTAGCGCTCCTCCGCACCTGCCTCCCCTCCCCGAGGATGTTTGCTCCCCGACTCCTCCTGCGGCGAAGATACACAAGCCAGGCGAAGGCGCTGACGGGAGGGCGAGGGAGGGAAGGGGCGGGTGTGCATAAAGAGAGTTGGGAGGAGAGAGGGAGTGGGGGGCATAGGTAAAGGAACACAGAAGATGGTGCGTAGAGCAAGGTGGTGATGAGTGTCAGAAACTGAGGAATGTTTTGGTGGTGGAAAGAAAGAAGGACTTGTTTGTAAATAGGAAGGTTTGATATATACATAGGAATATGTATACAGAGAAAAACAGATGCCAGAACACCCGGTCTTAGGGGAACGGTATAAAATAGAGCCCCTTCTTGTTCTTACCTCTGGGAAACTAACCTTCGCGAAATAATGAGAAAGACATGGAAAAAAAAAATGTAGCGAAGAATTGAATTAAAAAATAAAAGAGCGATGCTAGAGTCCGCCTAACTGCCGGCGAGCCTTTGAGAATAGAAAAGGTACTACTTTTTCACAAGCACTGAATTACTATTCATGAATATAGAAGTACGGAAGAAAGCAGGGACGCCGCGAGTGCTGGTATGAAAACCGAGGTGCGATTTGAGATGAGATTATAAGAGAAGGGAGAAAAGGGACAGGAATGACCAGAGAAGATGAGAAGAAAATAAATAATGAATGGTGGGAAATGGTGAAAGCATTAATGTGAGAAACTAGATATGGGTAGACGTGTAGGGAGGGATATATATATATATATATATATATATATATATATATATATATATATATATATATATATATATATATATATATATATATATATATATATATATATATATATATATATATATATATATATATATATATATATATATATATATATATATATATATATATATATATATATATATATATATATATATATATATATATATATATATATATATATATATATATATATATATATATATATATATATATATATATATATATATATATATATATATATATATATATATATATATATATATATATATATATATATATATATATATATATATATATATATATATATATACACACACACACACACACACACACACACACACACAGAGAGAGAGAGAGAGAGAGAGAGAGAGAGAGAGAGAGAGAGAGAGAGAGAGAGAGAGAGAGAGAGAGAGAGAGAGAGAGAGAGAGAGAGAATGTGTGTATGTGTGTGTGTGTGTGTGTGTGTGTTCGGGGGAGAGGGGGCCGGAAGAATATTGTTAAGCTAAGTATGAAGGAAGCATGTCAAGAGGACGAAATTTTCGCTTTCTCTCTCTCTCTCTCTCTCTCTCTCTCTCTCTCTCTCTCTCTCTCTCTCTCTCTCTCTCTCTCTCTCTCTCTCTCTCTCTCTCTCTCTCTCACACACACACACACACACACACACACACACACACACACACACACACACACACACACACACACACACACACACACACACACACACACACACACACACACACACACACACACACACACACACACTGGAAGTAATGTCAGGTCGTGTAACAACTGCAAAATGCACGAGCCACTTTCATGACATCGTGCCAACTTCTAAAAATTGTTGCCTCGCCACACCCTGAGAACGAGCAGGTCCCAAGCCACACCACGGCAAAAACCCTCCCAGTCCACGCCACGCCACACTATGCGCCACTTTTACCAACCACTCGATGCGCATCTAAAATCCAACATTTCAAGCCATATCCAGTCCATCCATATTTCACTCACGGGACGCATCATTTAGCCGCCTCCTGTCATGCTGAACTACATAATCTCATTGGAGACGGTGTTATTTGGCTATACATCTTTACCTCTTTTGAAACTCCTATAAAATCAAACATTTCAAGTCATACCCAGTCCAACCACATTTTATTTAAGATACAGTACATCATCTAATCTCCTCGCGTCTTGCTTAACTAGAGAACCTCACTCATTACAATAATATTTAGCTATGCATCTTCACCCTCGATACAGACTCATCTAAAACTCAACATTTCAGCATATATCCAGTCAGTCCACATTTCCTGAACGAGACACACCGTTAAGCCATCTCGTATCATGCTAAACAACAGACCTTCACTCAAGACAGTGTTATTTAGCTGTGCGTCTTCTCCTCGCTTCAAAACAACACGCCGCAGTCCCTCTCGCGGCCTCACCTGACCCAGCAGCTCTCCTTTGTCTCACGCCCCCGCGCACAGCCTTGAATGAGATCCTGCAAGAATTTTAGCACCAAGAAGGCACGAGGAGCGATTTTGTTTTGCTTCACCTGACAAGATCCTGCTTCGTTTTATCAGCGTCATTTCATCTCTCTCTCTCTCTCTCTCTCTCTCTCTCTCTCTCTCTCTCTCTCTCTCTCTCTCTCTCTCTCTCTCTCTCTCTCTCTCTCTCTCTCTCTCTCTCTCTCTCTCTCTCTCTCTCTCTCTCTCTCTCAATGCCTGTGTGTGTGTGTGCATGTGTCAGATCTATCTCCTCACTCTTTTATTATCCATACCCACAATTCTTTTCTTCCTCACTAATTTCAACCCTCCTCCTCCTCCTCCTCCTCCTCCTCCTCCTCCTCCTCCTCCTCCTCCTCCTCCTCCTCCTCCTCCTCCTCCTCCTCCTCCTCCTCTTCCTCCTCCTCCTCCTCCTTTCCCTTCCTCTCCTCTCCTCTTACCATCCTCCCTCTCTGCCTCTCCCTTGTCTGTCGATCGTTCCCACTTTTCCTTTCTCTTTCTTCTGTGCACAGTTCCCTCTCGTCCCTTTCTTCCTTTTTAATCCTTCCTTCCTACCTCTCCTCCCTCCCTCCCTCTCTCCCTCCTCGTCTTTCCTCGACCTTTGGCATGGAGGCACTAATGAATAATAATCTTTGTTGTCCCGGCAAGAGCATAACAGTGGAAGCAACTCGTCCGTCTTTTTTCCACAAAGACGTGTTGGTGGAACCTTAATGAATTCTCTTGATTCATATTTTAGGGCTTAAAATTGGAGCTTTGACGGATAGATAGGCTGAAGAGGACGCAAGAGAAACCAAGCCAGAGTTCAGGGAGAAAAATTGCGAGGGGTATTAGTAATGAGAAAAGGTCAGAGTTGTGTGTGTGTGTGTGTGTGTGTGTGTGTGTGTGTGTGTGTGTGTGTGTGTGTGTGTGTGTGTGTGTGTGTGTTACATGGTCTTTGTTTTATTGTTGTCTTGTCATGATCTTTTTTGGTCAGAGTGTTTTCGTTTGTCTTCATGTTCTCTTTACTCCTCCTCCTCCTTCTCCTCCTCTTTCTTTTTTTTTTTCAAACATTATTATTATTATTATTATTATTATTATTATTATTATTATTATTATTATTATTATTATTATTATTATCATCATCATCATCTTTTATATTTTTTTATAGTTTTAACCAAATGTTTTTCTTATATTCTTGTTGTGTGATGTTACATGTGTGACGCTGTTGTAATGCACTTGGGGAGGAACCTTTGTATTCACTATCCTGTGTCTCTTAGTTTAATATAGTTCATCACGATCAGTGTGGAATGTGGTTGTAAGAAAACACAGGATGGAACAGATTCTACTTCTCTTTTGTTTCGTCGAAGACTTTTTTCAGGGAAGACTGTTCGTTGAAATGTTAGAGAAACGATTATCCCCTGCGTTATCCTGTGTCTCCTCACCACCTCAGTTCACACATTTGTCTAACTTTGACTCCACAATCTGCTTCGTCAACTTCAACTAGTTTGGTGTTGTTTATATTTCTCATTCAGCATCGCATGAAGTTTATTGATATCCCACATCACTGTACTTGCACCCCGTAGCCTTTCCCTGTATTTCCATGCATCACTAGAAACTGCAAACTTTCCTTTCCTCCCCTGTCAAGTTCACTTCCCCGACCTCAACCTAAGACATTATCCCAACTCACTGCAGATCTCACACCATCACAGCCTCTCTCTGCCCTTCCCCTCTTGCTATATACTGTAACCTTTCCTCTTCCCCCTTCTCTCGCCCCCTTCACTTTCTCAGCCTCAACCTAAGACCTTATACATGGAACATCGTTATTATTACCCTTCCCTCTTGTTTACGAGCTGCAGTACACCTCCTCCTCCTCCTCCTTTGTTTACGAGTTGCAGTACACTCCCCCGTCCTCCTCTTCCCGTCCAGTCGTAATAGTGCCGTATAGTATTCCTCCGCGATGGGCTAGTAATTACGGTAGCATTATGTCTTCTCGCCCTGGACCAGCAGCCGTGACCTCCAGTGTATAATTATGTTTTAATGCCATCGGAAAGCAATTTGTGTCTGTGTTATATCCCTTTATTATGATGAAATGTGATCGCCGTGCCTCGTGTATCCTCCGTCGTTTAATGAAAGCTTTTCGTTCATTGCTCATTGCTGGGGATTATTGTCTTATCGGGGTCACTTTGCCTTTCTGGTTGAAGGGATATTGATTTTTTTTTCCTTTGGTTCTGATTGGGTGGTCTGTTAGTTAGTCGGTTAGAAAATGGATGACTGACTGGCTGATTGGGTGAATGGATTAGTTCTCAAGGGAGTATATTAGTTATTCGCTAATTAGTGAGTTGAGAATTAGTTTTCATCATATTTTTGAAGAAGGATTGGCAAAAGCTATTAAACTAAAAAATAAAGAAATAAGAGTCCACTTAATTGCTGTTCTTCCTAAGAATTCAATAAAAATGGTTCCACTCGGATTACTCAATATAGGTCTGGTGTCTTGATAAGCCTCTCTTGAAATAGTTTGTGTTAGTAAGGTAAAAATTTGATGAGAGAGAGAGAGAGAAAGTGAGTGAGTGCAAGCCGGATTGATTATTCCCAAGGTCGTGGAGAGAGTAATTGTGTTTCTCCTTCCTGTGACTTAGACACTTTCAGTAGAGGAGTATGAGTTTGAGAAGAGGACGGATGGAAATTTAATCTATTTTGCCTTTTCTTCCTTCTTAATCTGTGCTCGGTATTTTCTTTCGCACGTATTTCTGTTGTTTTGAAATACTCAGCTGGTTCAGTCTTCATGTTGTCCTTCTCCGTGTTGTCTTTCTCCGTGCCATACTCTTATTTCCCTTGTAACCATGTTCCTTCATCACACAAATGCATCAGTGCGTCACGACCAATACATGTATTTTTTTCTGCACATATTGAAACTTGATTTACTTCACGAAGATAGGTCAGAAATTGAAGGAGAGAGAGAGAGAGAGAGAGAGAGAGAGAGAGAGAGAGAGAGAGAGAGAGAGAGAGAGAGAGAGAGAGAGAGAGAGAGAGAGACTGACTGTGTATCGCACTTGCTTAATAAAGAAGAAAGAGATACTAAGAAAACCTCATAAATATAAAAAAAAAATAATAATAATAATTAAAAGAAAAAAAAATATGGAACTAGAGTTACTTGGAATGGAATCTAAGCACCAGGAATGACGCACGGCGGGACATCCGTGCCAGGCGACAAAGTTCATTTACTTGGATTTGAATTCTACATGCACTTCGATCTTGACCAGAAAATGCCATATTTAAGATTAAGTATTACCACAATTTCTATCACATGAAAAGAAGAGTTGTTACTTCTCAAAAATAAATCTAAGGGGAAAATATTTAACTGTCGCTCCCTGATAGAAACTGTACGAGTCATATCAGTTTCCAAAGTGTCTTCATAGTCCAGTATCAAAAGTCAAGTTATATGAAAGTTAACAATTACTTCCACAAACACTCATATAACTGAGTAAATCTGCGAATGGAAAATAACGCATGCGAAACATAATCCTATCTTGAGTATAACAGAAAGTGAATATTGTCACCGCCAAGTCCCGTCCATCTCGTTCTCAAGCTTTGTACATGTTTTGGGGTGTTCATGCTCGGAGCTCAGCTGCATGCATGGCGGATTAAAGCAAGGCAAGACAGGCACGCATTGGACAGCTGCATGGAGAGCGTCAGCCAGTGCCTTAGTTTCCACGAAATTTCATGCAGTGATTTGTGTTTGAAACATTTTTTTATTATTATTATCATCATTATTATTGTCTATATAAGCTGTTGTAAGCAGGCACAGCATGGCTATTTGAAGGTCTACGGTTTTGTTATGGAGGTTTAGATTGCATGGCAGGATTATTTTGTGGTTCCTCTTTCTGCCATGAACATTTGCCGTTTCATTATACAGTACTAGGTCCGTTTTCGTTTGTATGAATAAATTAAAAGGGCACAGTGTTGTTTCAGATTATGTTTGGCAGGTGTGGAGGTGTGCGCCTGGCTGGGGCTGGTGGGCTCTGGTGGCGACACACCATTAGGAAATCATGTTTGTCTTTCACTTTTGACGAGCTGAATCAGTTCTTTTTCGTCTCACTGACAAGCCTTCATTAATATAACAGTTTTTTGTACCGATACTGCCATTTTATTTGTTACTTTTTTTTACCTCTAGTAACTTTATTCGCTAATAGTTATAACCAGCGATACACGTAGTTCACATATTAATGAAGCATTGTTTGAGGGTAAGTCTTGTGCATAATTGTATAATAACTGGATAACTGATATGCATTACTGAGATATTATTTTGATGTCTATTATTTTCTCTACTCAGTCTCACTCCCACCCACTCCTCCTTTAAGCAGTCATCTCTTAACCATCTCTAACTTTCCCTCCCTCATCCCTCACTGCTTCCTTCAGGCCGTCACCTCTTAACCCTCCGCCTTAATTCCTTTTCTCAACTTTTGCCGCAAATCGAATCAGCCGCGTGTCACTCCGTCGGGGGCTAATTTATGAGCCACACGGGAGCGGGAGACTTTGCCAGCGCCTTCCGTTGATCTGTCACTCACCTGTGCGACGGAGTGTTAATGACGTATGGCCTCTGTGGAAGACGGAGACACAGTACTGAAGGGGTCCTAGTAGTCACTCCTCCCTCCGCGATGCAGCACAGATTTCACAGTCTTTTCTTTTCTAGTTTGTGAATGAACTGAGCAACATTAATCAAGCGACAATGAAAGGGATAGGGAACAATAGCAACGGTACTTCTCACTCGACGATCCTCCTCCCCCGCCACAGCTGTGAGTGACGGAGTAATGAGAGTGAGTAGTGAGTCACTCCGCGCCCGTGAGTGAGTGTGTGAGGAGGATGAGGGGAAGGGGGACAACACGTGCAGGTCCGCTCACTGTGTATCACTAAAAGTCGTCCCCTCACTCACGTCTGTTTGGCCACTCACGCCCATCACTCACTCTGTCTTATTCCCTTTCGTTCCGTGCCACTCCAATTCCCAGGTTTCCGACGCGATATCACATGGCGGTAGATAATTAAAAACACTTGTGTCACACTGTCCTGCCCGCGTGGGTGCGGCGAGGGGCGGAGGTGTGGGCGTTGGCTCCAATAATGAGGCAAGAAAACCAATCGCACACCCTTTAGATGCCGAGCGAGGGCGGGGTAGTGGAGCGGAACAGTAGGGGGTCGAACAGGAGCAGCGGGCGTAGGTCCTCTCTCTCCGACGGCTGCCAGACAACTGAGGTTCTCTTGTGCGTATGTCCCTCAGCAGGAGCTTCCCATCACAGCGGGTCTTGGGGATGTGCTGGCGCCGGACCTAACGAGGGCTCGCTTCACCCTCCACCTTCTCTTCCTCCTTCCCCCTCCTTGTCTCCCTCCATGTCTTCTCTCTTACTCTCCCTCCATCTCTTCCATTCACCCCCGCGTTCTCTTCTTTCTTTCCCTCCAACTCCTCCCTTCTCCTCTCCCTCCTCCCTCTCCTCCCCCTCCTCCTCGCTACGCCGCCACACCTCCGGACACATGTGACTGGTGGCGACGTAGCAATGAAATGACCCTCAAGCACCTGTCCTTTACACGAGCGGCGGGAATGCTGTGTTCCTCCAAATCTTCCCGACAAGCGAGAGTGCGAAGGAAAAGCCACACACACACACACACACACACACACACACACACACACACACACACACACACACACACACACACACACACACACACACACACACACACACACTTTTCCTCAAGGCAATTAGCTTGTGTTGGTTCTTCACTTTTTAGCAGTTTTCGACTCATGATTATCAAGAAAGGTTTGGTGAAAACTTCCGCTCAAATGCAATCCTTTGTTGTATCTTATGGACGAGTTTAGTTTATTTATTCATTTACGTATTGTTGTTACTTTCTTGCCATGTTGTACTTTAAATGTCTCTGTCACTTGTTCCTCTTTTATTTTTAATGTTTCACTTCTTTATGCGTACCGCTCTTCCTCTGTCTCCTCCGCATTTTCTCATTTAATTTTCTCTTCTACCTAAGTACCCCTTTGGTATTTCGAATCTTTTGTCGTGTATATTTTCTGTCTGTAATTTTCAAGAGATACGGGACAGAGATATTGTTGATGTTGGTAGTGGTGTGGTGTTTTCGTTCTTATTGTTACTACTACTACTACTACTACTACTACTACTACTAAATGATAATAATAATCATTGACGAGGTGACAGTGTTGTGGTGTGGAAATATTGTGACGTCGTTATTATGGTAATGTGGTGGTGGTGCTACTGCTGCTGCGGTAGTAACTTTGTTGTGGAAATGGTGTGCTCCATGGATCGCTTAAATACATGCCTTATCTTTGTAATTTCTCTCTCTCTCTCTCTCTCTCTCTCTCTCTCTCTCTCTCTCTCTCTCTCTCTCTCTCTCTCTCTCTCTCTCTCTCTCTCTCTCTCTCTCTCTCTCTCTCTCTCTCTGCAGTAATTCTCATACCTTTCACTTCCCTTCCTGTATGTCATTGACCGATGATCGATAATGGAGGCAAGGGTGACTACGAGTAATGGGGAGTAAAAGGACGAGAGTATTAAAAAAAAATAGTCGCATTCCAGGTTTGGACTTACGTTGATGGAATAAAACGGTGTGAGCTGCCGAGTGGGAGTTCATCTCGGTGATGTTCTCGTTGCTGTTGACAAATAAGTTGTGATGATATATTTTCATCTGGATTAATATATGTAATGCGCTGCTGAGTACCATTGTCATTTAATACTCTCAAGTTATATCATTGTAATTATCTCTCTTCCACGCTCGTCACTCGCTTTTTCAAAAATTGTTTAAAAATGTAAATACATGCTTTTCATTTTGTTGAACTGTTTGATTATCCGTTACTTTCACTGCACAGAGTAATATTGTATGGAGGGAAAAAAAAAGGTTCGCTGATCTCTGATGCTGTTGTGCGCCGAACGCTTTATTTCAAAAATCATTTGTCATATTTTCGTTAGAGACACTTTCCTTTTGTGCTGTGTACATGTTTATATTTTTGCTGCTTTTTTTTTTTTTATCGGACAAGAGTAAATTCTGTTTCGTCAGTATTTTTTCCACGTTAAAGTTGAATCCTTGAACCGTCTGCTTTCTGGTCTTTCCTCTTCAAAAGTTTTATAATTTTTCGCCATGACGTTTAATTTATCTCACAATAACATCCTCCTTTCGCAGTTCATCCCTTTCATTCCACTGTCCTTCATTTCCGTCATATCCTGGGCTTTTTTCTTTCCTTTGACGTTTTCTTAATTGTTACTTACCTGGTTATGAATGGCCATTTAATTAGCCAATCTTCTGCCTCTATAATATTTCTGAATCCATATGTATATTGATTTATTCTTGTAACTAATTTTGTTGTGCATTTTTTTTTTCTCATGTCACGTTTGCTAATAACAGAAAGTAGGTGAAGAATAGGCCATCCCCACCTTTTTATGTATATTTTGCTTTCTTTAATTTTGGATATTCATGGATGTGTTGCGATGAGTCTTTTTTTCATACTTATTCATTCATTTATCTATTTATTTATTTATTTTTTATTGATTGATTTCTTTATTCAGTCTTTGAATTGTAAGTGATGTAAAAGATGTAATGAATAGGATGTGTAGATAGAACAGAGGAGGATGTTATCTTTTGAAGGGGTTGGTTTAACTGTTGCTCAGTTGTAGTAATAAAAAAGAACATATCATTCCTCTCTCTCTCTCTCTCTCTCTCTCTCTCTCTCTCTCTCTCTCTCTCTCTCTCTCTCTCTCTCTCTCTCTCTCTCTCTCTCTCTCTCTCTCTCTCTCTTATGGCGGGACTGGTGGCGAAGGATACAGAGGAAGTTCCCTTAAGAATAAAAGCCGCTCACTCACTCACTCACTCACTCACTCACTCACTCACTCACTCACACGGTCACTCACCCTCAAGTGTTTTTTCTCTATTCCTGAGCGAGTAAATTGGAGTGGATGAGAGAGAGAGAGAGAGAGAGAGAGAGAGAGAGAGAGAGAGAGAGAGTATATTAGTGTCCCCAACGTCTTCTTTCAACCCCTTCACTTACTTAACAAGACCGCATTTCCTCTTCGCCCACTCCACTCGTGATCGCAGACACATCATTACTTTGTTTTCATCCCTTCCTCGAGCTGCTTCTCCCCTCCCCTTCCCCTTCCTTATCCTTCTCTTCTTGTGTATGAAGTGTCTTTACTTTCCGTCCATTTCTGAACAGTTTGAGGGTATTTGTAAGTCACGTAATAAGTTGTCTGCGTGCAAAGGGTCTTATTATTTCTCTCTCTCTCTCTCTCTCTCTCTCTCTCTCTCTCTCTCTCTCTCTCTCTCTCTCTCTCTCTCTCTCTCTCTCTCTCTCTCTCTCTCCTTTGTATAATTTTTTTCCCTCAGTATTTAAATCGATCTTCCTTTCACTCGTAATTGCCACCGTATTGTTGTTTTTTTGCCACTACTTCCTGGCGCTTTGAGGGACGATGCTGGTATATTTTTTTAGTCCAGGGATGTGTGCTGTGTACAGATACCGTGTTTTATGGTGAAGCTCTGCAGAGGGTAAAATAAGCAACAGGAGAGAACGGAAGTGCGTCATAACTTGTTGATAGAGTTTTGGCCACTCACCTCTACTTAGGACCGTATTCTGAAACGTTTCTGTGCCGTATCTACACTACATTCACTACACTACCAGTTGAAGTTATACGGGTTTCTATGGGTGTTTTATGGTATTAGTGACAGATTAACACGATCTCTACATTATTAGTAGGAGAAACGCTCTTCGGAACTCAGCTAATCATCTCTGTGGCCTTTGAAAATAGTCATGATGAGAGAGCGAAACGTTTCAGAATACAGGCCGTATAGCGAACACGTTGAACAATACTCATCTCAAGTGTACTCGTGTAAATGACAGTTTTCGGCATGCTTTATTTTTATTTTAGATTCAATGACGTGCTTTCCGTTGTTCGTATGCCAGGGAGACGAACCCCTGACCGAGAATTGTTGAGGATATGGGAAAAAAAAACCGTGGTGGCAGGAGAGATGGGATGACAGACACATCGTTTTTTGCGAAATTTGTAGTAGGGGATAAGAAGAGTAGTTAGTGATGGTGGTGGTGGTGGTGGTAGTGGTAGTAATAATAGTAGTAATAGTAGTGATAGTACGGGTAATGTTGTTGTTGTACTAGTAATAGTAATAATGATAACAGTAGTAGTGATAATAGTGATGATGATGATAACGATAACAAAAACAACAACAACAGCAGCAGCAACAACAACAACAACAACAACAACAACAACGACGACGACGATGATGATGACAATAATATTAATAACTATAACAAAACAATAACAAAATAAAATCTATTAACAAACTTTAAACAGGCTTATTTGAACGATGAGTGTGTCCGTCTGTCTGTCTGTCTGTCTGTATGTTTGATGCTGCATATGATGTAATATTTTCAGCCAACCATCCCGACAATCTGAGCGTGACAACCACAGTGGTGTGCTAAGATATCCCATAGGTATCAGAGGCTCTTTTAACATTCATTGGTAAGTCAGCATTGATGATTTGAACATAATATACGGAAATACCTTCACTGACTTGATCACGCGTCACGCTCACACTGTTCATCTTTCGCCATATTTCAGATCTCAGAACGCATGAATATATATCACCCACCCCACCTATTTTCAGGATGTACTTTGGTATATTATTAGGTCTCGTTATGTTATTATTTGTTTTTATTATAGATTATCCTACCTAGTTCTATTCTTAACTATCCTAACTTTACCTAACTCAACATACCATTGTCTAATCTAAC
>NC_087152.1:28739316-28771816 GCF_035594125.1 Scylla paramamosain | reverse complement strand
TTCATTTCTCTCTCTCTCTCTCTCTCTCTCTCTCTCTCTCTCTCTCTCTCTCTCTCTCTCTCTCTCTCTCTCTCTCTCTCTCTCTCTCTCTCTCTAGTGCTCCTGACAGATATATTTATTTATTTACGATGTTCTCGATTCATTATTCAGTACTGATCTTGTAATTCATGGTCTAGTATTAATTTCCTCACTTCAGAAATGTCCGTTGTGTTTTGCGTGAGTCTTCTTTTTTCTTAATCGCTTTGTTTTAATGAGTCGTGGAGCTTTCTGTAGATTTCATTTGACAATTATTTTTTCTTGTTATATGCCTGTTTTCAGTGCTACGTAGGTTCAAGTCACCCACAACCTTACTCGCCATTTTAACTAGATCAAGACGCCTTCCATTTACTATACAAGCACGGTATATAGAGATTTACTACACACAAATCTATGTTATTTTTAAAGGAGTCTTAATTTCTACGGTGTTCATCAGTTACGACTGCGTGTAATTCACCGCCCTGCTGCGCGACATTTCTCCATTCCTTGGCTTACAACTCACTCCTTGCTTGATCTACGTCTTTCCCTCGTTAGCATGAGGGAAGACTGCATCAACAATGACATGAATTTCACTTGTTACTTCCACGAGTTACCGCCTCCCTGTGCTGTCTTGTTTCTTCTTCGTCTTCGTCGTCGTCTTCGTTTTCGTCGTTGTCATCGTTGTCGTCGCCTTTTCTTCTACATTTTTCTTTTCTTCTTTTCTTCGTATTCGTCGTCGTGATCGACGTCGTCACCTTTTCTTCTTTTACTTCTTCTTCTTCTTCTTCTTCTTCTTCTTCTTCTTCTTCTTCTTCTTCTTCTTCTTCTTCTTCTTCTTCTTCTTCTTCTTCCTTCTCTCTTTTTATCTTTGTTTTCTTCTACAGAAAGGCAAGGAACTTCAAAACCATTGCATTTTTTGAGACACCCTTATTTTTTCAACCTGCACAATAAAATGCCCTGCTCTACAACACATACTACTTATCATTTCACGTCATTCATCAAACCTCTTTAGTCTGCGAGGTGTCTGTTTCTAAACAAAACCTAACACTAAAAGCTTTCATTTCCCTGGGGCAAAGCATCTGATGTCCCCAAATATTGCATTGTGCATTGAAAGAGATACAAGAACAAAACTCTAATGAAAATGTACAAAATCGCCACACCTGCTCTATTAACAGTACGTGCGTGTTGATAAAATTCATTAACTTTTTTTTTAATTGTAACGTTGCACTGCAGTGAAATTTCTGGCTTTTGGAGTGACCGTGATAACTAAATTGTCTGTCCGTCTGTCCGTGCGCATGTCTGTCACCTGCCCCGTGTGTGTGTGTGTGTGTGTGTGTGTGTGTGTGTGTGTGTGTGTGTGTGTGTGTGTTTATCTATATACGTGATTATATTTTTTTTTCTGTGTGTCATTCCCCTTACCCCCTCATAACTCTCTCTCTCTCTCTCTCTCTCTCTCTCTCTCTCTCTCTCTCTCTCTCTCTCTCTCTCTCTCTCTCTCTCTCTCTCTCTCTCTCTCTCTCTCTCTCTCTCTCTCTCTCTCTCTCTCTCTCTCTCTCTCTCTCTCTCTCTCTCTCTCTCTCTCTCTCTCTCTCTCTCTCTCTCTCTCTCTCTCTCTCTCTCTCTCCACACAGAGTGTTGGCTTTGCCTCCACACACATTTCCATGTTGAAGGTATTGATTTTTGTTGCCGCTTCAAGGACCTGGCATATGTTTACATTGAAAGGCATTTCCCATTCCAGTGTGTGTGTGTGTGTGTGTGTGTGTGTGTGTGTGTAAGTTTGAGGGTGTGCATCAGTAGGGAGGGAGAGAGAGAGAGAGAGAGAGAGAGAGAGAGAGAGAGAGAGAGAGAGAGAGAGAGAGAGAGAGAGAGAGAGAGAGAGATGGGGGTGGAGCAGACAGACATACTCAGATAGGCAGGGACACAGACAAACAGACAGACACAGAACGGCAGGGAAACAAGGACAGACACGCACGGAGATAGAGACTTGTATTAAAAACACACTTATAGACGGACAAGACGAGTACACCAAGGAAGAAGGACAAGGAAGAGAAAGTTTTATTCAAGAGACAGATAAAAAAAAACGGAGAATGACGAGAAGATAAAGTATTCAAAGTATCCTTCGCGTACGTTACAATTCCAAGAAAATAAAGAAAAGTTTCACACTACCACCATCACCACACTCGAGGCCTGTCACCTGCAGCCCATCACACACAGGTGGGCGGAACACAAAGCAATCACTGGTTATGATCCTTCGAGTTGTTTTGAATACGAGGCCGAAGAATGAGAGGGAAGCAGAAGTGGGAGGAGGAGGAGGACAAAAAGCAAAAGCGATGGAAACGTGAAGACTTTAAAGCTGGGGAGGATAAAAATGAGAATTGGAAGAGAAAGGAGAAAGCTGATCATTTGCGGAAAGAAAATAGAATGTTTACAAAGTGCATAGAAGGTAGATTGAAGTAAAGGAAGTATTGCAGAGAGTGATAGATAGATTACTAGTGAGATGTATGCATTATAGATAGATAGACGGACGCAGAGAGACAGACAGACAGACAGATAGACATAAATAAAGAGGAGATGGATAAATGGATGTATAGAGAGAGAGCTATATATCATGATAGATAAGTAGATAGATAGGTAGGTGGACAGTTAGATAAATGAATAGGTAAGTAGTTAAGTGATATAGACGCAGAGAGAGAGAGAGAGAGAGAGAGAGAGAGAGAGAGAGAGAGAGAGAGAGAGAGAGAGAGAGAGAGAGAGAGAGAGAGAGAGTTACATTGGAATATATTAAAATCATACTTTCACTTTCACTACAATGGTCGTTAGGGTGAATGGGAGAGAGAGATACTGTTTATTTTAAATCCTTCACATCTTCCCACCCTCCTCCTCCTCCTCACCCTCGCCCTCCCTCCCCCCTCTCCTTTTCTCTTCTTCCTCTCCTTTCTTGTTCTAGTTTGCTATTCTCCCTCCTTTCTTCACGTTGTTCATCATCTTCCATTTGTGTTCTTTTTTTAATTTTAGTTTTTCTCTCATTTTCCTCTTTTCTTTACATTTTTCCTCTTGTCCATCTTTAGTTCTCATTTTATTCATAGCATTTATTGTCTTGCTCTTCTGTCTTTCTCTTTTTTCGCTACTTTTTTTTTATTCCTCATCGTGCCCTTTTTTTCCGTCCTTCTCACGGATCTATTTTTATTCGACCTCGTTCTTGTTCATCAAGTTCTCTTCCTTCCATGAAGTAAACAAACAAGTATTTTATGTCAGCTCTAATTTCCTGAAAGTGCTTGGTTGGCATTCACTTGTTTGTAACTGAGGTAGGATGTTCTTGGTATAGTTATTACGGAGTTAATTATTATTATTATTATTATTATTATTATTATTATTATTATTATTATTATTATTATTATTATTATTATTATTATTTTATTTATTTATTTTTTAGCTATTTATAGTTTAATTAATTACCACGTAGACGTCATATCTGGCATTAAAAACAATCACAATTTAGTTTAAGCGTCACATTAAATAGTATTTTACAAAATTATTGAAACTTTCAGGTTTTTATTTAACCATGAACTGTTGGGTTTGCTTTCTAGATATTTTCCTTCCTTAACAAGAAATATCAAACTTATCGAAATCTTAAAATAATTTAAATGTCTAACATGTTTTCTGATGGTGGTTAAATAGAGTACTATTTTTGTTTATATAAATTTAGTATATCTCCTCTAATTTACTTATTTATGTACCTATATATATATATATATATATATATATATATATATATATATATATATATATATATATATATATATATATATATAGAGAGAGAGAGAGAGAGAGAGAGAGAGAGAGAGAGAGAGAGAGAGAGAGAGAGAGAGAGAGAGAGAGAGAGAGAGAGAGAGAGAGAGAGAAAGCGTTGCAATATAAAATCCAAAAGGATATTACTAAAACACAAGACAAAGTAAGATCGAAAAATATGAAGCTGTGATAAATCAAATTAATAGGAAGGGAAGGAAAGGATTTCGAAATAAAAAAAAAATAGTGATAGAAAAGACCATGGAGAGACAGGAAGGGAGAATGGAATGAGAGGTGGCTTACAGAGCAACGCAAAACAAGAGAAGGCAAGGGAAGAAAGGTTTCAGGAAAAAAACGTGGGAAAACAAGAAAACAAAAAAAAATAGTAAAGAATAAAAGATGGAAATACAGAGGGCGAATGAAAGCCTGTCAGAAACTAGAAAAAAAAACACGGTATCGGAAAAAAAAATGAAGAGGATAAGAAGAGAAGAGCAAGAGAAAATCGGAAAGAACAGGGAGGACAAGAGGAAAGCAGAGGGATGCGTAGATAGAGAAAGAAACGAAACATCGACTGGAAATAACAAGAAATGTAGAGAGAGAAAGGAAACAAAGTACAACAAAGAATAAGAAAATGAAATGTAAAATATGAATGTACGAAAAGAAAAAAAAAATATGAAAGCAGGAGTATTTTAAAGACTCGGTGGGAGAGAGAGAGAGAGAGAGAGAGAGAGAGAGAGAGAGAGAGAGAGAGAGAGAGAGAGAGAGAGAGAGAGAGAGAGAGAGAGAGTTAAAATACTAAAGCGTATAAAAGAAAAAAATATTTTAAGAAAAAATAAATAAATAAATGCACAGTGATGTGTCATGATAATGTACAGTTAGAAATGTAACGTCAGTAACCAATAGATGTACTCACCAAAAAAATAAATAAATAAAATAAGATAAATAAATAAATAAAATAAAATAAAATAAAACAGAACAAATAAATAAATATATAAAATAAAATAGAAAATAAATATTTTGTAGCATAAACAAAGCACAATGAAAGCTCACATAACTAAAATAAAGAAAAAAAGTTGAAAAGTGAAAATGAAAAAGTATCAACTTGGAAAGTAGAGAGGAGTAGGAAATAAAGGAATAAGGGAGGAAATGGAAAACGAGGAAAAGAAAAAAACATATAAATGAAAGAGGAGGAAAGGAAAAAAAATGTGAAGAAAAGACGAGAAATAAAGAAGAAAACGGGAAGACATGAAGGAAAGAAAAAAAAAGGTAAAAAGGAAAGGAGACGATAAGACGACAAGAAGAGAATAAAAATAAGAGAATAAGAAAATTAAAACAAATATACAAAAGGAGAATAGAAAAGGTGGAAAAGATGAAGGAGGCGGGGGAGCCGAGGGAGGATAACAGGAGGATAGAGGCAAGGTATAAAGGGTCATCTCACGTGGTCTTCCTCCTTTCTTCTTTCCTCCTCACGCCTATCCTGGCTTTTCCTCGGGTCACTGGAGTCCTCTTTGCCTTCATCTCCCTCCCTCCCTCCTCTCCTTCCCTCCTTTTGACAGGGTGAAAGAGAAGATTTGCCAGTACTATACATTACCGCTAACCTTCGTCACCCCCTACACTCCCATTACCCTTCTCTCCCCTTCTCTCGGATTTTCCTTCCCTTCATCCCATCTTCTTTCACCCTCCCACTCCTTCCCTAACGTCTTCCTTTGATTATCAGTGTCTCCACCAACCATACAAGTCCATTCCCTCAACTCCTTATCCTCTCTCTCTCTCTCTCTCTCTCTCTCTCTCTCTCTCTCTCTCTCTCTCTCTCTCTCTCTCTCTCTCTCTCTCTCTCTCTCTCTCTCTCTCTCTCTCTCTCTCTCTCTCTCTCTCTCTCTCTCTCTCAACTACTGTTACCCTCCTTTCCATCCTCTTTCTCCTTCCCCCTTCTTTGTCTATATGAGATACTACCAAACCCGCGGAAAAGTAAGCAGGAGGTGAATTTCATGAATAAGAAGTCAAAGGACAGACACATCAGCGTTGCATGGCGTGGACGCGAGGTAATTGATAGGGTGTTGCGTATATATTGACTCACATGACGCCTCTACGTCGGTTTTTGCGTGTTCCATCAAGGAACTGTTGGGATTTGGTTTGCATCACCTCGTTCTGTGTGTGTGTGTATGGGTGGGCGAGGACTGGTGGTGGTGGTGGTACGAGAGAGAGAGAGAGAGAGAGAGAGAGAGAGAGAATTACAAAAGGAAACAAAAGGAAACCCCTTTGTGGATTATTTAGCTTTGTGGCTATGTAGGTATTACATTCATCGTTGTTTTAGACTGTTATTACACTGTGTTTTGAGTATAGGAGAGTTGTTAATTAAATTCATCCACACTCCCACTCTCTCACACACACACACACACACACACACACACACACACACACACACACACACACACACACACACACACACACACACACTTGACAAATCAGTACCAGCGTCTGTCTATCCTCTTTGTTGCACAGTCCTACGCGAGCACAGGCGATGGCAGGGCGGACCATCAAAGCGCCGAAGTAATCACGTCGAGTGTGTTTTAAGGAGACTCGTCATCTCAGGGGAGGCTGCGGCAGGAATGATGGACGGGCTGCGCGAATGAACCACAGTACAGCAAGACAAGTGAACGTTCAGCCCAGATAATGGTGGTGGTGGTGGAGGTGTTGGTGATGGCGATGATGCTGATGCTGATGATGATGATGATGTTAATGACGATGATGATGTTAATGACGATGATGATAGGTAATGATGTTGATGATGATGACGATGATGATAAATAATAATGATGATGACGGTGATGATAAATAATGATGACGATTTTAATAGGTAATGATGCTGATGGTGATGATGATAAGTAATGGTGTTGATGATGACGATGATGATGAGTAATGGTGCTGATGATGACGATGATGATAAGTAATGGTACTGATATTGACGATGATGATAAGTAATGGTGCTGATATTGACGATGATGATAAGTAATGATGACGATGATGATAATGATGATGATCTTTAACGCATCATTGTTTTCTCTTTACTTTGCCCATGAATTCTGCAGAACAACTATTTTTTGCTATATTTTTATTTATTTATTTTACGTGGACGTAGATGAAGTAATATTCGTAACAGTACCTTTCCTTACGTATAGCCTATGTATTTTTTCATTTAGAACTTCTCATGCATGTGATAGTGCGTGTGTGTGTGTGTGTGTGAGAGAGAGAGAGAGAGAGAGAGAGAGAGAGAGAGAGGAGAGGAGAGAGAGAGAGAGAGAGAGAGAGAGAGAGAGAGAGAGACCCCTATCCACCTCACACGCTAAATTTCACCACCTTTCACCCAGTGCGAGGGTCTCCACCTGCTTCAGTGAGAGAGGCAGGTGAGGGTGGCGGGCCGCGTTAAGAAGTGGAAAAATGCGTGGGTAGGGGGAGGAAGGGTTCACTGGGAAACTGAGAAGGAGGGAGGGAGGGAAGGTAAGAGGGAAAAGAAGTGAAGAGAAGATTACAGGGAAGATGAGTGGGAGGGAGGGAAGGGGAGAGGGAAGGATGGCGAAGGAAAAAAAAATGAAGGATATGGAATAGAGGGAAATTAAAGAAGAAAAAAAAAACTTTACTACGAAAAAAAAAAAAGCTAAAATTCTTGTTTCTATGATGGAAAAATTACACCATCATATATGTAGTAAGAAATAACTATATAATTTTTTCTCTTTATTTTTTTAGGTATGTTTTAGAGCAACAGTTGTCCGCCATGATAAAGGTTTCAGTCCATTTCCTTCATCCATACAGGTAAGAACCCTTCTAATATCTCAAGTGTCCTGTAGTTAATTTCCAAGACTAACATGCCACTCAAAGATGCAAAAAAAAAAAAAAAAAAAAAAATCTAGTCACTCCATAATGAATTGCGTTGGGTTAAATTAGATTAGATTAAAGTTAGGTTAGGTTAAGTAAGACTAGGTTAAAATGCTTTGGGTTACATTACGTTACGGTAGGTTGTTAAGTTATATAGGTTTGATTACGTTTGGTTAGATTAGGGAAGTTTATCATTAGGTGGAAAACTGTTTCAAGGAGGAATCCACGTACGTGAACCTTAATTTGCTTCATCAAAACCAAAACAAGACACAGAGAGAAAGAGAAGCATCAGTATCATATCTGTTACATTATATCAGTGTGTGAGTGAGTGGTGCACTTGAGGAACGCAGAAGGGTTGGGTGAAGGGAACGAGAGGGACCAATAGTAATGAGGTAAACCTAAGAGAAGTGCGTACGTACTTTAAGATGGAGAAGAAAACGGGTCTTGTAAGTCACTGAGATATTTAACAAGAGGTACTCATTGGTCTGACGCTTAGACATCAAACGTTGGCTGATCTTTGAGAGAGAGAGAGAGAGAGAGAGAGAGAGAGAGAGAGAGAGAGAGAGAGAGAGAGAGAGAGAGAGAGAGAGAGAGAGATTCTATAACTCTCTCTCTCTCTCTCTCTCTCTCTCTCTCTCTCTCTCTCTCTCTCTCTCTCTCTCTCTCTCTCTCTCTCTCTCTCTCTTTTCGAACATCTACTACTTACTACTATAATCCTCCTCCTCCTCCTTCTTTTGTTCTTCTTCTTCTTCTTCTTCTTCTTCTTCTTCTTCTTCTTATTATTATTCTTCTGTACTACTACTACTACTACTACTACTACTACTACTACTACTACTACTACTACTACTACTACTACTACTACTACCACCACGGACAGAGGGCTTAAGGCACAAACCCTTCCCTCCAAATCAGTCCTATCCATGCGTCTCCTTCTCTCTCTTATCGTCTTCTCTTGTCTCGTCTCCCTTCTTCTCTCCTCTTCATCTACGTTCCTTGTTTCCTTCTCTAATCCTTCTTACTTCCCCACTTTCCCACTCCCTGTCGATTTCTCTATTCATACTTCTCCTCCATTCTCTTTCTTGCTTCCTTCACAGACTCCTTATATGCTCTCCCTTTTTCTTCCTCCCCTTCCTTCCGCACTCCACGCAGCTTACACCTCTGTTCCACTCATCCCCTTTTATTTCCCGACTTCCTCACTTTAGCGGTTACATTTCTTTTCTTCCTCCAGCTCGCTCTCTTGTCTCTTTCATCTTCCTTTTGTCTCCTCCCTCTCCTGTACTCTCCCTACCTTCCACCTCTTTCTCCTTTCCCTCTCTCTCTCTCCTCGCTATACTAAAGCCAGTACCTGTTGCATTTCTCTCTGCCTCCCTCCCTCCCTCCCTTAGTGTCTCCCTCCCTCCCTTCCCTCCTTGCTTTCTCTCCCTCCACACTCTCTCCTCTCCCGCCTCTCCCTCCTTCCTTCCCCTCCCGCCTCGCTCCCTGCCTCTCCCTCCAGCAGCGAGTTAATGAAGTCTTGGTCATCGTCAGGAACTTGTTATGAGGGTAATTTTTCAACAATGAAGCTTGTAAGACTCAGGATATTTTTCTTTTATGAGTTTAGGTAAGAATTTCACTTTACTTCTTTTAAATGTTGTTGTTGTTGTTGATGTTGTTGGCGGTGGTGGTGGTGGTGGATATTGATGGTTGTTGATTGTGGCGGTGATGATGGTGATTATGTATTTGTTTTTTTGTTTTTTTTTTGTCGTTTTTGCTGTTGTTTTTCGTGTATGTGTGAGAATGGAATGAGCTGATTGGAATATTTTTGTGTGGAAAGTTTCTGTGGTGGTAAGGGGAAAGACCAATGTTGGGTGGCGGTTCTGCTTGTTTACTGTGTAGTCTGTGGCAACCACCAGTTGACTGGACGGCAAAAGCTTACAGTGTTTCTATTACACTACCAACATGCCACAATAAGACAATGAATGGCGCAACGATACAAGGTGTAACCTAATTGTCATAAAATAATTTGGGTAACAGTCAATCATAACTCACAAATAACAACACACACACACACACACACACACACACACACACACACACACACACACACACACACACACACACACACAGTTACTACAGCTTCTTAATCAAGTAGAACTTACTGTAAATTAATGAGACGAAAGTAAAACAGTGAACGAGCGAGAGCAGTAACGGACGGGAATGAAGTGAAGATAAAAGCGGCAGGATCGATGGTTTGGTGTGGAAAGCAACAACGTATTGTGAGTCGTCAAGTAAGACAAATTCCCTCCTGAAGGTTGACGTGGTACTATCTGGGTTACTTGGAAGACCTTCAGACGTGTACTCAGACATGGGTCCGTTTTCTTAATCGCTTTGTTCTTTCATCAAAGTTATTTTCATATGCCACAAATATGATTAGTCAGCTTATCTAAGGTGTTTTTCTTATTGACAGTGCAGAATCCTTGTTAAAGTCTTACTAGAATCATGAAAACACCATTGAACACCCCACATAACTTTCATCGGAGCCTTTTCAGTGTAAGAGATAAGACGGCAAAATGTTTAGCAATATGATATAATTATAGTCTCTTTTTCGTGTAAATGAATGAGTGATGCACGGGCTGGATGATTCATAATTGCATATCAATTTATTTATATGATGCGAGAAAAGAATAAGAATATCTCAGTGCCTGAGTTAAGAAAAGTAGATAAACTCGGTTTAGTATTTGGTTTGAAATTATACGAATTACTAGATAATAACAGATCTTCACATCATGCATTAATTTCATGGAGGCATTTGGCAGCTACGTCCATGATCAGACTGACTTCCACAGAAAATGAAAGCTCGTGGATTAAAGGGAAAGGAATGGAGCTTGATCAGGCAGTGAATTAATTGTAGGAAGCAGCGTGTTCAAGTTAATGGTATGAGATACGACTCGCACTGGTCAGCAGGGGATTCCTCTTAGTCAACTTTTAGCTGCAAGCCTCATCTGCTTAAATCAGTTATACAGATTCGTGGATCATTTGAGGACGACACCATGGCAGGGGAAGTAGATGAAATGAGACTGACGCATTACAGAAGCTTACGACTTGATGAGCTATATTTCGTTGGTTAGCCTGATAGATCGTGTGTACAGTTTAGCTATCGAATAGTTATCGAGTGATGTATGGTCAACTTTCTGGTATTATAAAGTCGCTTCTGTTGTCTAAGTCATAATGTCTTGTTTTCGTACAGTAATTAGAATTTCTGAACTAGAATTTGTTTTGTCTCCTTATGGTCATCAGAATTTCTTAACTAAAATTTCGACGTTCATTTCGCATAAACTATTTTTATTCCTTAACACTCGTATACGCAAGCGAACCTGGTCCTTACATATCTTTACTTACCCTGCTGATCGTCAATTTACTGAAAGGCATTCTAACTTATCCTTCCTGGATTTTTTTTTTCTCTTTTTCATATTTCGAGAAAACTAGGCAAGGGTGAAAAAAAAGTCAGCTCACACTACCGTTATATATATATATATATATATATATATATATATATATATATATATATATATATATATATATATATATATATATATATATATATATATATATATATATATATAAAGCAACCGGAAAGCCGAGAGTTTGTCAATCTAGTTTTTTTTAGCTTATTTTGAAAAAAATTGAAGTCATAGGCAAGAGGAAATGCGGAATCAGGAAGAGAGTTCCAGAGTTTACCAGTAAAATGTATGAAAGCGGGAAGATTCTGATTAGCCCTCGCATTAGTAAGGTGGACAGGATAGAGGTAATAGAAAGTTGAAAATCTTGTGCAGCCACAGCGCGGGAGGGTCGGGGGGGGGAGGCATGCAGTTAGCAAGATGAGAAGAGCAGTAACCACGGAAGTAATATTAAGAGGAGCAACATTGCGCCGGTGAAACAGAATCAAGATAGCCTTTAGAAGGGAGAGATCGAAAAAAAGAAAAGCTTCTGTCTTCACCCTTTTTTAGGATGGCTGTGGAAGCATTTATCAGCACATGAATACGATACAGGCCCTTTACGACGTTAGAAGCTGGAAGCAGGAAGAGTATTAGTGGAGGCGAAACAGAACACTTAACTTCTTGAAAGCTGTTCTAGCAAAAGAAGAGATGTGGAATATCCAGTTAAGAATCAGTCCAAGTATGTTCAGTGCAGAGGAGGGGAAAGTTGAATGTTACAAAATAAGAAAGAAAAGCTGTGGAAGGTTGTGTCTGGTGGAAAGATGAAGGAAATGTAACCTATACATGATTTCCCTCGAAGTTTTTTTTTTTTTTTCTGCGTTGGGTTGGTTATAGCAGATTGTTATCGTTATTTCCATATTTCATGTTCTCGTTTATGCTTATGGTTCCCATTTTCTACTTCAACTTTTTTTCGTTTTCTTTTCTGTATTCATGCCTTTTTTTTTTTTTAGTTATTCTTAATTTCTTCCTTCAGTTTTTTCTTTAAGTATTCTTCATTTCTTCATTCATTTTTTTTTTTCTGTCTCTGACTGGGAATACTGCGACATTCAGTTTATGAACGACATAGTTTTACAAGGCACTAGAAATTATACATGTGACCACTTATAATTTCCTTCCTAAAGAGAGGAATAGGAAGAGGTTAAGAGGATAAGTGATTTAGATGGTTCAAGGTCACTGTTATCAGACTTGCCAGCAGCTGTAATTAAAAAAAAAAAACAAAGCCTCATCGCATAATGGCGCGTGGTGCTGTGTGTCAATGCGGATGATCATGATGCGATTATTGTTTATCTGCTTTGCATCGCTTTGTTGCACCACTTAGCGGGATTTTGCATATCTGTTTGGTAAATATTCTTTCTCCAACCAAAAGGAGTGGTAAGATGTTAAACAGGAGAAAAAAAAAAGTTCTTCAATAGTGTTAGATGACTGAAATAGACTCGGTAATAATGTTAGATGACCAGAATAAACTCAGTACATAGAATGTACTAAGTTTATTCTGGAGTTATGACTGGAAAAGATTCGGTAATAAAGTGTAAATTACTAGAATACACTCGGTAACAGAGTGTCAGAGAAGTGAAATAGGATCAGTAAACAGGTAGTTAGGGGTGAATCAGTAGGGACCTTTAAAAGATGACTAGATACATTTGTCGACATAGATGAGGGATGAATATAGTTGGTATGTTTTATACAGGGACTGCCACGAATAGACTTACTGGATTCTTGCAGCTTCCTACGTTTTTGTATATGCTCATATTTTTAGCCAATTCTTTGTCTTTATTCTATTCTCTATTCTCGTGTTTTTTGTACTTATTATTTTTTTAAGTTTAATCTAAACTGAGATATCTTTCAAAGGGGATCAGCAAAAGAACCATTTTTCGTTATAGGAACAGAAATACGGAAAGATGATTTCCAGATCTTTCATTACGTTCCTTTTAATTGCATTTCATGATCTAGAGTGACAATTTTCCCATTCCAGCCTCCGAGTGTGCCTCGTAACACATCACTGTTGAAAAACGTCTAGAATTTCAGTGTGGTCAAATCCTTTGATTATTTGGCTGATATTACTGAAGAGCAGGACAGATGGAAGATAAAGATATGGAAAAGCGTATGTAGTTCATATAAAATGCACGTAACTCATGAGAATGTGACGTAAGATGACGCATCATTGTTGAAAAACGTCCGGAATTTCGGTATGGTAAAATTCTTTGAATATATGGTTGATATCCTTGAAGAGCAGCTCTGGTAGAAGATTAAGATATGGGAAGCTTGTGCAGTTTATATACGATGCACATAACTCGCAGATGTGAAAATATGACTTGGCAGGGAAGAAGATGAATAGCAGTGAAAGTATAGCACGATAATCATTCTAAGATGCACTCGGTCATGAACAGTGTATTCGTTCTTAGAGTATCTTAACCTGTCCCCGGTCTGGCGTCACATTACTTAGCCAAACAGCTGGGAAGAAAGCACGGCCGCCTCTTGTTCCCTTTGTTGTGAGTTGATCACACCCACGTGGCGGTGAGGGTATTACGAAGTAGGTGTGTGCTCTTCTCATACTGATTTAAGTTAGCTAAGATTGAATTTTAAGTTTAGACTAAATAGGTTATGCCATGTTACGTTGAAGTTGAAATCCATTAACTAAAGAAACAAGCTTCAAAAATGGTCTGCAAAATGGTCTGTCATTTATGGTGAGACTTTCAAGAGATATAGAAATATGCTAACATTTTTAATTAGAAGTGCAAAACAACATTATTTTTATGAATAAAGTAAAAGAAAACAAAGTAAATACTAGCAAGACGCGGAAATTATAAATGATACTTTGGCAAGAAACAAAACTTAATTACTTTCATCAATAAATTTTAACTATGAGTTAGTGACTAGTAATGATACAATTGTTAAGCTTTTTAATAACCACTTTTGTTCCGTTGCCTTTCATCTTGATAAACACTTGCCTACTTCACCATTTTCTTTTGAATACTGATACTGATCCATTCCTCGTTTTTGTTTCAGCATGATAAAGTATTAAAAAATAAAAGTTTGAAAAAAAAATATCCTGGTAATAATACCAACAAAGATAAGAGTGTTGTGATGTAATCTCTCCTTGCCAAAATTACCTAATAAATTCTCCACAAATGGCATATTTCTACACAGTCTGCAGACCGCTGTGTGGTAGTGCTGACATAAGAAAAAATAAAGATAATCTCTCTCTCCTAATTACAGACCTACCTGTATCAGTGCTATAAGTTTTTAGCAAGATTTTTGAGAAAATTATAACATGATAACAAGACTAACGAGTTGTCTTTCCAAACGCTCATTGCTAACTGATTCCTAATTTATATTTAGACCCAAATTTTCAACTGAACTGAATTCATAATCTTTATCACTACATTTACAATCCAATAGAGTAAAAATGTAACATATAAGTTTTTTTTTTTTTCAAAAGCCTTTGTCACTATTTCATAAGATATATTGTTACAACAATTACGGTTTTATGGTGTGTGTGGACAGGTCCATAAATGATTCTAGAGTTTTCTGAGTCACAAGAAACAGTACAGTGTTTACAACAACTGTACATCGTCGTCAAAAGGAATAACTTGTGGAGTCTCTCAGGGATCAATACTAGGTCCTGTTTTGTTTTTTACTTTATATTATAGATATAACACGTTCTAGCAATGTACTCAGATTCCTTTTGTATGTTGATGACACAAATTTACTTATTCAGAGCTTTAGTGTTTAGAGCTGACACTCTAAACACAGAACTCAGACATGTATTACACTGGGTCCAAAGTAACAAATTAACCCTTACCCTCAGTAAGACTCATTGCCTAGTTTCTGTGATAACTAGAGGTGGACCGGATATCCGAATCCACATCCGCATCCACGGATAACCGTATCATTTTTAACATTGCATCCGCATCTATGGATGCGGATATCATGAGGATATATTGAACAACTAAACTCTGTACATGTCGGGTGGAGAGAGAGAGAGAGAGAGAGAGAGAGAGAGAGAGAGAGAGAGAGAGAGAGAGAGAGAGAGAGAGAGAGAGAGAGAGAGAGAGAGATATCAATTTATCGCGCTGCTTTGGCCGATACTTTATATTTCTAATATTTGTAGCGACTTTTACGAAGAATTAGACTTGATAACGATGGTTTTTCTGAACGAACAGCATCACCATGCACTTTAACTGTCAAAATATTTATTGAAATTTGTTTTTAATCCATTTTTTTTATTTGTATCTTAAAATTTCAATTGTTTGTGGCTAAAACTCTTGATGGCTAAAAATATCCTCATCTGCATCCATATCCGCTAATGTTTAAAGTAGACATCCGCATCCGCAAATACTGAAAAGTCGACATCCGGTCCACCTCTAGTTGTAACCCAAGAATCACCCAGAAGAGATGTAACACATAAGGAGGAGAAAATATGAGACAAGAATGAAGAATAAAGAAATAGAGAAGGAAGCAAAAAAGCAGAAATAATAATTGAGGGAAGAAGATAAGCACGAAAGCAGGCACCAAGATCACAAGAAGTTATCATTACCTTTATAGGTGAGAGACAAGACGTGACCACAGAGAAAACAATATGCGGTAAGTCATCACAAGACTAACAGAGCCGGGAAGTAGCAGCAGATTACAAAAAGAGATATTCAGGTGGCTATCACAAAATTAGTGCACAAGGGAAGAAGTCACCGGCAACTAATGACCTGGACTAGATGGACAACGGGCTCAACATATGAAACGCTGTCTCCCTGTTACTGAGTAGATGAAGTTACGGCTTATTAAAGCTATTTGAAAATTAACCTTATTGAAAGTTATGGAAAAAATGAACCGCATGATCGTAGTATGGGTAAATAAGCATAGTTCCTAGAAAAAAAAAATCTTATTGAAGCTTATGGGAAAATGAACCATGTGATCCTTGTATGGGAAGATGAATATAGTTACTCGAAAAAAGACCTTATTGAAAATTATGGGAAAAATAAACCGTTTGATAGAAGTATTGGAAAATAACTCTTACAGCAATGGAAGCCTTGCTGGGGCAAAAAGTCGCTCTAAAACATCACGTTTCGAGAGTTGTTGGTATACTACACAAGATGCGTAAATATTGTAACACTGGTAACTTAAAACAAATATATCATCAATAGTTTACTCTTTATACTGTCCTTCTCTTGGGGGTGGGGCAAATAAAACACAATTAGGTCTTTTAATCGTGCAGAAAAAAATAAATAAATAAGTAACTATTTTCTTTCTTGGTTGGTATGATCAGAGAAATCATATTCTTATTGAACACAATCTTGAAATAAACAAATTAATTAATTAAATAATGACATAAAAAAATTACAAACTTGTTTGTTTGTTCACAGCTCTCTTTTTACATTTCAAAACAATATTGGCTTTCAAACTGAAATTCGCAACATTAACTCTAGACATGCTAATGAATTCATTCTCCGGTTCCGAATCACCCATATTCAATTGTTTTCTGTGCCAAGCCTCGTATTTACATAACCAGTGCTTAGAACAACTTCGATAATTTTGTAATAACAAAGTCAAAATCAAAGAAAAAAATACTTTTTTATGTAGGAGGGACACTAGCCAAGGGCAACAAAAATCCAATGCCCACTGAAATGCCATTCCCATAAAAGGGTCAAAGCAGTAGTCAAAAACTGATGGATAAGTGTCTTGAAACCTCCCTCTTGAAGGAATTCAAGTCATAGGAAGGTGGGAATACAGAAGCAGGTAGGGAGTTCCAGAGTTTACTAGAGAACGGGATAAATGATTGAGAATATTGGTTAACTCTTGCGTTAGAGAGGTGGACAGAATAGGGGTGAGAGAAAGAAGAGTCTTGTGCAGTGAGGCCGCGAGAGGTAGGGAGGCATGCATTCAGCAAGATCAGAAGAGCAGTTAGCATGAAAATAGCAGTAAAAGACAGCTAGAGATGCAACATTGCAGCGGTGAGAGAGAGGCTGAAGACAGTCAGTTAGAGGAGAGGAGTTGATGAGACGAAAAGCTTTTGATTCCACTCTGTCTAGAAGAGCAGTATGAGTGGAACCCCCCAGACATGTGAAGCATACTCCATACATGGACAGATAAGGCCCTTGTACAGAGTTAGCAGCTGGGGGGGGGTGTTAGAAAAACTGGCGGAGACGTCTCAGAACGCCTAACTTCATAGAAGCTGTTTTAGCTAGAGATGAGATGTGAAGTTTCCAGTTCAGATTATAAGTAAAGGACAGATCGAGGATATTCAGTGTAGAAGGGAACAGCTGAGTGTCATTGAAGAAGAGGGGATAGTTGTCTGGAAGGTTGTGTCGAGTTGATAGATGGAGGAACTGAGTTTTTGAGGCATTGAACAATACCAAGTTTGCTCTGCCCCAATCAGAAATTTTAGAAAGATCAGAAGTCAAGCGTTCTGTGGCTTCCCTGCGTGAAATGTTTATCTCTTGAAGGGTTGGACATCTATGAAAAGACATGGAAAAGTGCAGGGTGTTATCATCAGCGTAGGAGTGGATAGGACAAGTTTGGTTTAGAATCTCATTAATGAATAATAAGAAGAGAGTGGGTGACAGGACAAAACCCTGAGGAACACCACTGTTAATAGATTTAGGAGAAGAACAGTGACCGTCTACCACAGCAGCAATAGAACGGTCAGAAAGGAAACTTGAGATGAAGTTACAGAGAGAAGGATAGAAGCCATAGGAAGGTAGTTTGGAAATCAAAGCTTTGTGCCAGATTCTATTAAAAGCTTTTGATATGTCTAAGGCAGCAACAAAAGTTTCACCAAAATCTCTAAAAGAGGATGACCAAGACTCGGTAAGGAAAGCCAGATCACCAGTAGAGCCTTGACGTAACCCATAATGGGGATCAGATAGAAGGTTGTGAAGTGATACATGTTTAAGAATCTTCCTGTTGAGGATAGATTAAAAAACTTTAGATAAGCAGGAAATTAAAGCTATAGGATGGTAGTTTGAGGGGTTAGAACGGTCACTCTTTTTAGGAATAGGCTGAATGTAGGCAAACTTCCAGCAAGAAAGAAAGGTAGATGTTGACAGACAGAGTTGAAAGAGTTTGACTAGGCAAGGTGCAAGCACAGAGGCACAGTTTTGGAGAACAATAGGAGAAACCCCAGCAGTTCCATAAGCCTTCCGAGGATTTAGGCCAGTAAGGGCATGAAAAACATCATTGCGAAGAATTTTAATAGGTAGCATGAAGTAGTCAGAGAGTGGAGGAGAGGGAGAATAAGCTCAGAATCATCCAAGGTAGAGTTTTTACCAAAGGTTTGAGCGAAGAGTTCAGCTTTAGAAATAGATGTGATAGCAGTGGTGCCATCTGGTTGAAATAAAGGAGGGAAAGAAGAAGAAGCAAAGTTATTGGAGATATTTTTGGCTAGATGCCAGAAGTCACGAGGGGAGTTAGATCTTGAAAGGTTTTGACACTTTCTGTTAATGAAGGAGTTTTTGGTTAGTTGGAGAACAGACTTGGCATGATTCCGGGCAGAAATGTAAAGTGCATGAGATTCTGGTGATGGAAAGCTTAAGTACCTTTTGTGGGCCACCTCTCTATCATGTATAGCACGAGAACAAGCTGTGTTAAACCAAGGTTTGGAAGGTTTAGGTCGAGAAAAAGAGTGAGGAATGTACGCCTCCATGCCAGACACTATCACCTCTGTTTTGCGCTCAGCACACAAAGACGGGTCTCTGACACGGAAGCAGTAGTCATTCCAAGGAAAATCAGCAAAATATCTCCACAGGTCCCCCCAACTAGCAGAGGCAAAACGCCAGAGGCACCTTCACTTAGGGGATTCTGAGGAGGTATTGGAGCGATAGGACAAGATACAGATATGAGATTGTGATCGGAGGAGCCCAACGGAGAAGAAAGGGTGACAGCATAAGCAGAAGGATTAGAGGTCAGGAAAAGGTCAAGAATGTTGGGCGCATCTCCAAGACGGTCAGAAATACGAGTAGGGTGTTGCACCAATTGCTCTAGGTCATGGAGGATAGCAAAGTTGTAGGCTAGTTCACCAGGATGGTCAGTGAAGGGAGAGGAAAGCCAAAGCTGGTGGTGAACATTGAAGTCTCCAAGAATGGAGATCTCTGCAAAAGGGAAGAGGGTCAGAATGTGCTCCACTTTTGGAGTTAAGTAGTCAAAGAATTTCTTATAGTCAGAGGAGTTAGGTGAGAGGTATACAGCACAGATAAATTTAGTTTGAGAGTGACTCTGTAGTCGTAGCCAGATGGTGGAAAACTCGGAAGATTCAAGAGCGTGGGCACGAGAGCAGGTTAAGTCATTGCACTCATAAACGCACCATCCAGCTTTGGATCGAAAATGAGGATAGAGAAAGTAGGAGAGAACAGAAAAGGGGCTACTGTCAGTTGCCTCAGACACCTGAATTTCAGTGAGGAAAAGAAGATGAGGTTTAGAAGAGGAGAGGTGGTGTTCTACAGATTGAAAATTAGATCTTAAACCGCGAGTGTTGCAGAAGTTAATGAAGAAAAAGTTGAGGGGGGGTGTCAAGACACTTAGGGTCGTCGACAGAAAGGCAGTCCGACCTGGACACATTTATGGTCCCCTCCCCAGATGGGGACTCCGAGGCTGGTGTAGGAGTCGCCATCGTTATTTTGAAATTTTTGAGTGAAGGGTGTGTGTGTTAATAGGTGCTTGTAGTTTTGTGTGGAGGAAGAGAGTTTTCTTTAGAGAGCAGGCTGTGACTGCCCCCTTGTGTTGTGAGACACAAAGGGAAACGTTCAGTGAGGTCACAGCTGGGTTTAATGATAAGTTCACAGCACCCCCTGAACAGTGCTTTAGACCTCACTGGGAGTAATTATCGTTTCGGCAGGTGTCTACTGCCTCCTCCTTGCAGGTTATTATGCCTCCTCCTTGGTTATTATGTGTAATTTATATGTTTATCCATTTTTCTCTTTATGGTATTATTTTACTATGCATATTTATATCTATTTCTACATTTGTATATGTTATACTCTGAGCCATCCTTGCTAGCAATGTGTATTAGGCGAGTAGGACAGGGAATAAAACGTGTGAGTCCTAAGACAGCTGGAGCAGAACTAACTTGTACCACACCTGCTATTTATTTCATTGGCTTCGACACATATTAAAAATACACAGTGTGAAACCCCAAAACCCCGAACATCTGAGTAACTCAATTGAACCCCGAATAAACCCACCAACGTATCATTATGTTTCGGACCCAACACCCCCACTGAAACTAATGATGGGTATATACAATACAACACACATTAAATCAATACACACTCCTGTTTTAACTATCTACACACCCATAATAACTTTACTGAAATCACAAAGCTTTACTTTAGGTACAGGTTTAGTGAACATATCAGCAATATTTTGATCAGATGGTACATAGTTAAGTTGCACTACACCTCTCTGAACCTCTATCCTAATAAAATGGTATCTAATATCTATGTGCTTTGATCTCTGATGCTGGACAGGGTTTTCAACTAATTTTATGGCACCTTGGTTATCACAGTGTATATAGTACAGTTGTTTATCGAAGTACTTCCTGTCATATCTTCCAGTAATTGCAATAAAAACTTTGCCTCTTGAGTAGCGGCAGACAAGGCCATAGTGAGATGAGAAGTAGTTGGATTAGTCATATTTTGAGACAATTTAGTTACAATAAAGCACAAATCAGGTCTAGTACATGTCATTACATAGATCAGACTTCCAACTAATCCTCTATACATATTGATATCAGCCAGTTTTGATTCACTAGAACTAATACATACTTTGTTCACATCCATGTTACAAGGAGTATAGGCAGGTTTACAATGTTGCATACCAAATTTCTCAAGGATCTTTTCCACATATTTAGTTTGATTCATTTTAATTACATTATCATCACACACAAACTGTATACCTAGATACCAGGAAATTTTGCCTAGATCTTTCATCCTAAATTTATCACCCAGACTTTCCTTCATGTTCTTCAATTTTGCATCACTGCTGGCCGCAATTATTATGTCATCAACCCAAACTAATACATTGGTTACCTCATCATCAGTAATTCTGGTATAAAGACATGGGTCAGCAAATGACTGAGTTAAACTTAGGTCAACCAAATATGAGTGCAACAGTGAACTCCAATTTCTACCACTTTGTTTGAGACCATACAAGGATTTCTTTAATTTGTACACCAACTTCTCGCCACCATTACCCTCCACACAGAAACCCTTGGGTTGTTCAACATAAATTTCACAATCAATAGGTGCATTTAAGTAGGCAGTTTTTACATCCATTTGATGAACAACCAGGTCATGTTGTACAGCCAACTGCATTAAAGTTCTTACAGATGTGATCCTAGTAGTTGGGGAAAATGTTTCGTGATAATCTATACCTGCCTCCTGAGAGTAACCCTTAGCAACAAAACGAGCCTTGTACCTTGTCTCATTGTTAGGGTTAAACTTCAGGTCATATACCCACCTACTTCCCACAGCTTTTCTACCTTCAGGCAAAGTAGTAAGCTCAAAAGTCTCATTATCCTTTAGAGCTTTCATTTCCAATTCCATAGCTTCGCGCCATTTATCAGAATCAGGAGATGCAATAGCATCTTGATATGTATAAGGTACACTGGCTAGTTTATAGCAATAGTCAACAGTACAATTCACAATACTATCCAAAGCCTCATCCATTTCATCACCAACAATACAGTCACCAAAATATATGGGTTTACGTTTTACTCTTTCTGACCGCCTTAAACACACACTGTCCTCTGTTTGGTTACCAACTTCTGGGCTAGCCTCAGTGTCAGTACTACGTGTTGTAGTCCAGTCACATTCACTACCCCATGCTACATCTGAACTTACATCTACGCTAGGCCTGGTAAATTTGACACATCCAACTTTCCTTACTGTACCAGTCTTTGGAAAATATACAAGGTATGCTGGACTAGACTTATCATAGCCTACAAAAATTCCATCCTCACTTCTGGCATCAAGTTTTTTCTTCTGTTGTACATAGGCATAACATACAGAACCAAAAATGTGCATATTACTAATATTTGGCTTTTTACCTGCAAAAGCCTCGAATGGAGTCTTCTTAATCCTAAGGTTATAACATCTGTTTCTAATGTAAGCAGAGGCCATAACGGCATACGTCCACAGAAACTTTGGCAGACCAGACTCTATTAGTAAACATCTGGCCATTTCAAAAAGAGTACGCCAGCCTCTTTCAGCGGTACCATTTTGGTGAGGTGAGTAGGGAGAAGACATTTCATGCTTGATTTTATTTTCCACGAGTAAATCTGCGAATGCATTAGAAGTAAATTCCGTACCTTCATCACTTCTGAGACATTTCACTGAGCCATAGGGAGAAATGTCTGCTATGAAATGCTTAGTTGCCTGTAAGGTGTCACACTTATATTTGAGGAAGTATATCATGATAAGACCGGAGTAATCATCAACAAAACTGAGTGCATACTTAAAACCGTCCTTGGCAACAGGATCAATGGGACCAGCTAGGTCACAGTGTACCATATCTAGTTTAGCTTTTGAACGCTCATCAGCTTGTCTGTTTCTAAACTGAGTCATTTTCCCTTTAACACAAATGCCACAATCAAAGTCCTTTTTGTCACTAATTTTCATCCCGTTCACTACACCTTCAAGTTTCAAAATATCACTCACATTACAATGACCGAGAATTTTATGCCACTGTCTCAATGTATAGGACGCCCTATTTGAACACACAGTATTGTTTAAGAAATACAGTCTACCATGCTTAACTATGTCAAACTTTGTACCGTTTGTAGATGTTAACTCTGCAGAATTTGGTTTAAACTCGATTGATGCACCCTTCTCAGTGGCAGCTTGAACCGAGAAAATATCTTGCTTGAAGGAAGGTACATAGAGAGCATTTTCCAGAATTGTTGTATGAACATTACCACAAGAGTCTACAAGGGTAACACAGGCATCACCTTTCTTTTTAACCAGATTATTTGTTCTACTACCATCAGCTAGTTCAATAAAATGTCTCTCAGGATCAAATTGCTTGTCAAAACACACAAATTTGGAGTCATCATTGATTATATGAGTAGTTGCACCACAGTCCACCATTAACTTGTTAACCACAACACATGATTCAGTCTCTGATCTCCGAAGCCCCACTTTAAACACAAAACTGTGGCTCTGACTGTCATAATCATCACTATAATCTTTTACGTTCCTGGCAGAGTCTTTACCACTGTTACCCCCCGAACTCTTCCAACAAAACTTCGTATCGTGGGAGTTATTCCTGCAGTTCTCACACCATCTTCTTAAAGTCTGGTTCGGTCTAGAGACACGGCAGTCGACCGATTTGTGACCCTGAAGACCGCACTTGAAACACGTACCACTGAATTTACGAGACTCTATCCTCATCACTCTGTCACTGTCACTTTTGTCGCCGCACGACTTCTCTGTCTCCTCGAAACTTCTGAGAGACACCTTGAACTCAGCAAATGTCAATGCCTTTTCTCTTTGTGTAATTACAGTCATAAATGGCTTGAATTCCGTAGGTAAACCCTTAAGCACCATTGCCACCAACAAGCTGTCACTAATAGTTTCACCAGACGTTTTAAGTGCAGTTGCCGCCGTCTCGGCTCGAATCACATAGTCTGTAACACTCTCGTTTTCTCCCTTAAGCAACGTTGTGAGCTCCGTGTACAGTGATATGACCTTGGGTTTACCTTTCGATAAGTAGTGTTCCCGTAAAATCCTCAGTGCCTCACGTCCATCGTCCTTCGCATCACGCATCACAAGGGATAGACTACGGTCATCCAGGAACTGAATCAACTCCGCAAATGCCTCGGCATTTTTGGTAACGTCTGCAGCAGTCGTACTTGATGCAGGAGGATCAATCACATTATGCAATTTCTGTAGCCGCATGTAGCCCAAAAACTTCACTTCCCATAACTCGTACTTGCGCTCATCACCGTCAAAATACAGTCTGTTCCTGGGCCCATAACCTGTTATACTCTGAGCCATCCTTGCTAGCAATGTGTATTAGGCGAGTAGGACAGGGAATAAAACGTGTGAGTCCTAAGACAGCTGGAGCAGAACTAACTTGTACCACACCTGCTATTTATTTCATTGGCTTCGACACAGATTAAAAATACACAGTGTGAAACCCCAAAACCCCGAACATCTGAGTAACTCAATTGAACCCCGAATAAACCCACCAACGTATCATTATGTTTCGGACCCAACAGTATATATTTGTTAAGTCTATTTTGGATTTTTTATTTTGTAATGAAAAGTCTCGTCGTAATTTTTTTTTTTTTAAATTATAGGTATGATCGTAGTTACATTCACTTTTAGATAATGATATTATAGGACATTGTTTATGTATTTTTAACACCTAAATACCTTCGAGATCCTGTTCAATGGACCCGGGCGTAATGTTTTTTTTTTTTTTTTTTCATTGACGTGTGTGGTCTAAAGTATAATGCCAAATAAACATAAAATATAATGTCAAATTTATATATCAATATCAGTGTCAATGTTCGATTCTCGTTAAGTTAGATTGCGTTAGGTTAGATGCGGTTAAGCAACATCAGATTAAGTTAATATTAAGTTCAATTATGATTTGGATATCGTTGGATTTAAAGGTAGAATTAGAAATGTGATTAAATTTAGATTTAAATTACAAAGCACATATCACCACAAAAATAATTTTTCAAATAGCGTTTTACTTCATTGTGGCTCAGTGTAAGCGGTGGAGGCAACGTTGGAGTAAATGAAGGAAAAAACTGAAGTGTAAGGAGACGTAACATTACTCATTAAGTAGAGAGGAGTGACCAGGCAACGACGCCGCGCCTAGAATTCCCACAGGAATAGTCCTGCAAGTCCTTCGTTCTCGTTTGGAAGGAGGAAGGTTTGCACCAATGAGCGCTCACCAAATCAGTGACGTCACCGGTAACTTCGCCTTTCCCGTCCCGAAGGCCGTGGCCGCGAGGGAGGCTCCGTTGCTGGAAGCTGAAGGCGCGTCAACACAAGTTTGGCTCGTCGAGACACACCTGAGGGACGGGAGGCGCGCCTCGTCCACCGCCCCCAATACCAAATAATAAAAATACAAAATCGTTATATTTGACGACCTTTGTTATTAGAGACAACCATGTAAAGGTTTCAGAAAGATGTTATGTTTCCTGATAGACGCGTAGGAAAGAGCACTGTCATTTCAACAAACATATCTTATACACAAGCCAAGAAAACGTATATAGGAACAAGCGAGGCACTGCTTATATCATCGTGAGTCTGCTTTTTCTTCCATTGGTGGCTGTGGAGACGACGAGGGAGGAGGCAGTGGTAGTATAGTTAAAGGGAAGATGAATACTAGTGGACATTGTTATACACAAAGGTAGATACAAGCAGGCATGGTGGTGAGAGTACAAGTGACTGCTACACTAATGAGGCACCAAATCCAGACTCATGTTAGCTCGTTTTTTTTTTTTTTTTTTTTTTTTTTTTTTTTTTTTTTTTGTGTGTGTGTGTGTGTGTGTTTCTTTTCTTATTTCAGGTCCCAGGGCACGAGTATCAGCTCTTGGGATTCACACACACACACACACACACACACACACACACACACACACACGGCACCATTATATATACACTCGGTCATAACAATTTTTTTTGTGTACTTCAGAGTCTAATATTCTCATTTGTTTAATTGTATTATACTCTGGCGTATATCCTGGCTGTAACATTTAATTGAATTATTTGAAAGTGAGTATTACGTATGCGTTCAAACCGTAACCGAGCGCCACCAGCCTGACGGTTCCGGGGTCACGAAGAAAAGAATTAGTAAATGAATGTTCGGAATATTTTGTGTACCTGTTATGGGGAGTTTTCTTCGCAAGGTCTGCAAAAATTAGGTGAATGATTTGTTCTTAAATTAGGGAATCAGAGGGAAGAGAGAGAGAGAGAGAGAGAGAGAGAGAGAGAGAGAGAGAGAGAGAGAGAGAGAGAGAGAGAGAGAGAGAGGGGGGAAGGGGAGAGAGAGAGAGAGAGAGAGAGAGAGAGAGAGAGAGAGAGAGAGAGAGAGAGAGAGAGAGAGAGAGAGAGTGAGAGAGAGAGTCTCTCTTCCTATGTCCCAGGGCACGAGTAACAGCTCTTGGGATTAGGAAAAAAAAAAAGAGCTAACATGAGTGGATTTGCTGCATCACTAGCAGATCGATATTTACATGAGTATTTTTACAATCCCCCTCTCGCTTTCTAGTGTTTTTACTTTGCTTTATATCAGATAATGAACTTGCTTTTTCACTTTTTCACGATCTTACAAGAGCCAACAGATCTGCTGATGTTTGGTCTTTCTTTGTGTCAGTTTGTGTTCTTTCCTCGCCTGTTTGTAATCTTCTTCTCTTCAGTAGTAATTAGTGCGTGGGAGAAAGAAAGAGCGAGATCCTTCCGTGTTAGACAAGGGACAAAATAATTGATGGATATGCTAACACATTCTCTCCTTTCTCCTCTCACATGGTTCTCTCCCACCCTTCCCTCCTCCTTCCTACCCGCTCCTCGGTGTCTTCTCCTCTTCTCCAACCTTGCAAACTTCCTGCCTCGCTAAAGTTAATCCTTCACTAGTAATTGTTCTCAGGACACTTGACGACACCAACGCTGAGCCGATTCAGATAACTTGGCTGCCTTAATGATGTTAGGTATATATTCCGGGAACACGAAGACGCTTCCTTATTCTACAGATGTCATTGTGTTTGCGTGTGTATGTGTGTGTTTGTTTGTGTGTGTGTGTGTGTGTGTGTGTTGTGTTGTGTTGTGTTGTGTTGTGTAAGTGTGCTTCTTTATTTTTTATTTGTTTATTTATTTTTAAGTAAGATAGCCACTGACCAAGGGGAACCAAAAAAATTGAGGAAAAAAAAAAAAGGGCCCCACTAAAGCGCCATTCCCAAAGAGATTCCGAATAGGAAAATCAAACAACGGACGATAAGTGTCTTGAAACCTTCCTCCTGAAAGAGTTGAAGTCGTAGGAAAGAGGAAATACAAAAGCAGGCAGGGATTTCCAGAGTTTATCAGAGAAAGAAATGAATGACTGAAAATACTGGTAACTCCTGCATTAGTGAGGTGGACGAAAAAAAGAAAAAGAGAAAGTAGAAAATGTTGTACAGCGAGGCCGCGGGAGGAGGAAAGGCATGCAGTTTGCAAGATCAGAAGAGCAGTTAGCGTGAAAATAGCGGTAGAAGATAGCAAGAGATGCAACATTGCGGCAGTGAGACAGAGGCTAAAGACATTTAGAGAAGAGGAAATGATAGGACGAAATGCTTTTGTTCCACCATGTGTAAAAGAACAGTATGAGTGGAATCCGCTCACATACATCGACAGATTAGGGCCCTGTATAGAGTTAGCTGCTGGTGAGTGAGGGATGAGAAAAATTGGTAGAGACGACTCGGAACGCCCAACTTCACAGCAGCTATTTTAGCTAGAGATGAGATGTGAAGCTTTCGGTTTAGATTATAACGAAAGGACAGGCCGAGTATATTCAGTGTAAAAGAGGGAGACAATTGATTGTCATTGAAGAAAAGGGGGATAGTTATTTGGAAGGTTGTGTCGAGTTGATAAATGGAACCCTAACCTCCACTTTACTGTTTAAACTTCAGAAATTATCAGACTTACGTCACAGTAACCTCCTACAAAAAGATACTGTCTTTGACCCCTGAATTTGCCACTCTTGCTGGGCCAACAGAATTAATAAGAGAAATTTCCTTTGCCTCCTTACCAAAAGGATATATTAATTCAGTATTTATTTAAGGAGGAGGATTTTTCTAAATGGATTGACTTGGATGAGCACACCATCAAGACTTTTGAGGATCAGAAAATCCATAAATTGAAAGTAGTGGTTCTAGATGAGCCTTATGCAAGTGCCATCAGTCCTAGTCCCAGATCAGCCGCCAGACAAGAACTACAGGCTGATGATGTGCAACCCACTGGAAATACCTCATCACATCCATCACCAACTGTACCAGCTTCCTCTTCTGCACCTTCTGAGTCTGGGTAAGTTTAACAGTCTGATTGGTAATATTAATGCCTAGTAACATATAATATATCTTGATTGTGAATATCTAAGAAAAATAAAATTGTGTGTGCCTGTGTACATTAAACTGAATCAAAACATCTTCAAAACAGAGCATGAGACAAGTATACAAATTATCACATACATGTTGCATCTCTAGCTGTCTTCTACCGCTATTTTCATGCTAACTGCTCTTCTGATCTTGCTAAGTGCATGCCTCCCCTCCTCCCGCGGCCTCGTTGCACAAGACTTTCTTCTTTTTCTCATCCCTATTCTATCCACCTCTCTAATGCAAGAGTTAACCAGTATTCTCAATCATTCATCCCTTTCTCTGGTAAACTCTGGAACTCCCTGCCTGCTTCTGTATTTCCACCTTCCTATGACTTGAATTCCTTCAAGAGGGAGGTTTCAAGATACTTATCCTTCAATTTTTGACTACCACTTTGGACCCTTTTATGGGACTGGCAATTCAGTATGCATTTTTTTTATTGGGCTTTTGTTGCCCTTGGTCAGTGTCCCTCCTACATAAAAAAAAAAAAAATGTATTACATGTTATTCTGTCAGCTAAAAGCCTGGTGCCACTGCCTTCCCTGTCAAGTACATGATTTGTATCCAGCATTTACCTCATGGTATTAAGATCAAACAAGAAAAAAAGCATACTTCTGGATCAGCAGGATGTGCGACACCTGCTTGCATGTATTTACAATCATGTGGCTGGACAGTATAAAAATGCTTTGTAAGTATTTTTTTTTTTATTTGAAAGTATATATCTTTTCTATCCTTTTTTTTTTTTTAAGTAGCATGTTATCTTAGCTATCATAATCATGTAGAGCAGCATCTTAACTCCACTTCATGTGTGTGTGTGTGTGTGTGTGTGTGTGTGTGTGTGTGTGTGTGTGTGTGTGTGTGTGTGTGTGTGTGTGTGTGTGTGTGTGCATTCGTGTTTTTCTCCCATCTAACAAGATGTCAAAAAAAAAAGAAATTGCCTCGTGCTGTGCCACAGAAACTGATAGGTAAAGTTAGGGGCATATTATGCAATGTTACAAGAGGCTGCAGTGTTCATCTGTGTCACTTTGACCCTTGAAGCATGTGAAGGGCCAGAGCCTATATCTCTGGGATATGGGTTAAGTGTACCATCCAGGTAGTGTACCCACTTATTTGCCAATTTAATTGGGACAAAAGCACAGTTAGGTAAGCTTGTTACCTACTGCTTGGGCTTGGATTTGAATCCTCTGTCTGCAGATTCATAGCTCTATGTGCTAACCACTGCACCACAGAGGTGATAGATAGAGAAAAATGTATTATAGGAAAATAAGTGGGTTTTATTACATTTATCAAATTATTGTTGTTGTTAAATAATAATAATAATAATATTATTATTATTATTATTACTATTATTATTATTATTATTATTATTATTATTATTATTATTATTATTATTATGATAGAGTTGTTATGCGGAGTGTATGAAAAATGCAGTTAAGCATAGTGGAATGGCTGGTAAGAATGTTCAATGTATGCTTTTTTACAAGTGTGGTTCTCAAGGATTGGGTGAGTGCTTGCATAGCTCCATTGTACAGAGGGAAGGGTGACAAGCAAGAGTGTTCAAATTATAGGGGAATATATCCCACAGAAATGCACATTTTCTTTTATTGTGTAGCTTTACAGGATTAATGATGATGTATGGGTATGGTCTCAGTTAAAAGCTTGTACAAATAAGGTTATTATTATAGGGGAATATATCCCACAGGAATGCACATTTTCTTTTATTGTGTAGCTTTAAAGGATCAATGGTGATATATGGGTATGATCTCAGTTAAAAGCTTGTACAAATAAAGTTAAATGTCTATTTTTGCACCGGTTGTTGCCATTAATTTCTTAAAAGTACTGTGATATAATGATTGGCAGTGGACTGATTAAGTATTCTTTACAGGGTCTGTAACTCATTACATTTTATTTATGTTAACTTTACTTTTATTTATTTTTTTTTCTTTTAGTATATGAAAGGTATATGAATGAATGGCTTAATATTCATATCTTAGAGATACTTTCTTTTTCATTTTGCAGGCTTTAGTGATTAATGCTTACAAATGTATATTATTTAGTTATTGGCTTGTGCAAACCGGTTGTTTTTGTGTTGCTTTTTTTCTTTTTTCTCATGCTAGGATGAAGTGTTACTAGGATGAAGTGTGTTTATTTTTTTACATCTCTGCTTTATATATTATTTCAGTTGTGAGGGGGGCTTTTTTTTTTGTTAAATGTTCAAATGAAAAACATTAACTTTATACTATAGATGATGAAATTAAAGTGTTATTTTTTTTCAGCTTTCTAATGCAATGAAATGGAGTGAACATTTAATTCTGTATATGAATATATTGAATTTATTACCCCTTTCTTTCCCTGACCTTCAGACAACACTAATTAGCTGTTAGTATTAAAGTTACTAATGATTCATCATCTGCCTAAGAAAGACTAAGTAATTAGTCATTTAATTGACTAACACCTATGGTCCACTTTACTAATGTGGTTAGTAAAAGTAGTGAACAGTACGAAAGCATTAGTCAGATATCTTTGACTATCTTTGACTAAGGCCATACTCAGCTTCAAGGTTCAGTTAGTCATAAATTGAGTAACTATTTTTCTCACTGTGACTAAGATGGTTAGTAAATGCATTGAACAGTACCAAGGCATTAGTCAAATATCTTTGACTAAGACCATACTCAGCTTCAGTGCTCAGTTAATCATAAATTGACTAACATTATGTTACTGTGACTAATGTTGCCACTCGTTCTAGACCCCATGTGTTTTACTAAGAAAAGTTATCACTTTGGTTATGTGTGCATAGTATCCTTGACGCCCCTTCTCACCGCCCCCCCCCCCCCCGCGACTAAAACAAGAATTTCCCGTCTCTCGCCGTCAATATTTAGGATAATTACGAGATGAGATTGAAGCAGTTAAATTTACATTCTTTAGAGAGACGTAGGTTAAGAGGGGACCTGATAGGAGTCTTTAAGTGGTATATAGGGGGTTATAACAAGGGGGATGTAAGCAATATTCTTAGGATCAGCAACCAAGTAACCGACCAAGCAACCAAGTAACGGGTTCAAGCTTGAACAATTTAGGTTTAGGAAGGAGATAGGAAGAAATTGGTTTTCAAGTAGAGTGGTAGATGAGTGCGACGGACTCGGTTATCATGTTGTTAATGCTAAGACATTAAGGAGGTTTAAGAGAAGATTAGACAGGTTTATGGATGGGGATGATAGGTGGAAATAGGTAGGTATATTTCATACAGGGACTGCCACGTGTAAGCCTGGTCGCTTCTTGCAGCTTCCCTTATTTCTTATGTTCTTGTGGTGATAAATGTAAAGTTGAGAAAGTAGAGTGTATAAATCACGTGGCAAAGCGACTTGGGACTGCCTTGAGAAGATTGAAAAAGGTAAAAAGTGCTGGAAAAAAAAATCATCATCATTTGGGGGAAAAAACAAGCTGACAGACGTGGTCATTGACGCCATGCAACACTACTTTCAAGTGTCTCAACCGTAAGGTTGGCATAAGCGCCAAAGAGATGAGAGAGGAGATATTGTCCACCTTTTATCATTGTACCTCCACTGATGAGAATCCTCAGCATCAGATGTGTGCCAAGGGGGAAACTTCTTGGTGTTTTTACAATAGAAGCTTGGAATGTGGGAAAAACACCACAATCTCATAAAAAAAATGCATGTCTCCTTCTATTTGGATGAAGATAAAAAAGAACAAGTGAAAAATGTATATGATCGTCTTACCACCGACAAAATGATGACCAGGTGTTTAAAAGGTGTAACACAGAACAGAAATGAGCACCTACACTCATGAATTTAGAGGATTTGTCCAAAGCGTCGAAATGCTACAAAGAGGATGGTGGACTTCCCAACTGTAACAGCTTTTTCAACTTACAACGTTGGCTACGTCGCTAGTCATCTGAGTGAGAGGTTAGGCATAGGGTGGACGACTTCAGTAAAGAACTACCTGACAAACAAGGATAAGAAAATGGATATGCCTCACCAAAGGAAGATGAAGAACAAAAAGCTGAGAGACCACCTGCAGCACTACACGTCTGGCGGCTTCTAACCCTGTTTTCTCAACTGTTATTGATCTTATTGATTCTTTATTGATCTTTATTGATCTTTAAAGTGATACTCTACATTTAGTTTTCCTTATATTTACTTCATTTTTGTTTTGTTATACTTGCCATTAATTTTTTTTATAAATTTTGCCAGAAAATTTTGGATTTGGTCAAATGCATATATATATTTTTTTTTAACTAGGACATTTGCGAATTTTTTTTTGTGGCGTCA
>NC_087152.1:28731816-28734316 GCF_035594125.1 Scylla paramamosain | reverse complement strand
GAAAAATAGAACTGCCAGATATTGGGGATTGGGAAATTGAATGATTTATTGGAGAAACCAGCAGGAGGAGAAGGAAGAGAAGGAGGAGGGAAACGAGAGAATAATGAAAGTAAAAATGAAATGTAAAAGGATGACAAATTAATTTAGAAGGAGAATAGGAGGGAGAAGAATGGCGAAAAGGTAGTACAGTGGAACGTGATGGAAGGCTGGGGAACTGTAGTGGAGGGAAGGATGTAAATATTGTCATGTAATATTTGTATATGGTGCCTTTATAATGACTTCTTTTCTTGCGGTATTGCATTTTCATAGTGTATATTGTCGTTTACACTTTGAATAGTAAGTACAACAACAACAACAATAACAACAACAACAACAACAACAACAACAACAACAACAACAACAACAACAACAACAACAACACACACACACACACACACACACACACACACACACACACACACACACACACACACACACACACACACACACAGTGAATATTATATGTTCAAATTATGTTCTTGATCAAGGTAATATATTGTGTATTGAAGTCTGGTCTCCATTGATAGTTTGTCACGGCGCCCAAAGGGAGGGTTTTATTGTTGTTATTGTTGAAAGAAATATTTAGCCCAGATCCATTCGTTAGATAAAATAGATAGACAGATCAATAGATAGACACACATATTTCCTATTCAAGTGGTCACGTAAACGTCCTCAACTCACTATCACATCAAACAAACTCGCCTCAGTTAGTCTAGTGGAGTCGCGATGAACGTTAACGGGAAGTTGTGTAAAAAAGTGTTGTGCGCTATTTACTTAGAAATGGTGACGGGGGGGCGGAGGGGGGAAGCAGGAAGTCGGATCCTCGAGTGTAGCGCCTTCATTTGAGAAAGTTTTCCCGCTGGTGTTCAGCTAAAGAGTACCATTTCACCCTCGCTGCGCTTCTTCACTTGGTTTTAAGAGAGTTTTGAATTTCTAAGGGTTTTCTTTTTTTTTTCTTTTTCTTCGTATAACGTACGTCTGAGGTTTTCCAATTCTGAGTAAGGCGCATTAGTGAAGAATAAAATTTCGTCCCGCTGAGGCATCACGCGATTGTTAGAGGAGTCCTGGAAAACACCTGACACAGTACATAATCCCTTCGTGTTTGCTTCTTTCTCCCTCTCATGTCCATCTCTTACCTTTACCAAGTGTACTCTTTCTGTTCATTTCCTCCCATCTTTTACCTTTTCTGTATATTCCGTACTACTCTTTCCCTTAATCTCCTTTTTCTAGTCTCCTCTTGTTGTTTGTCCTCTTATATTACTACTTTTCTTCTTTTGTTCATCTTCCCTCTCTCTCTTATTTTTCTTGTACTGTTTCTGTTCACTCCGTGTCATCCTTTACCTTTCCTATATATTACGTACTACTCTTTCCTTTAATCTTCTTTTCCCAGTCTCCTCTTCCTATCTGTCCTATTTATTTACTCATTTCTTCTTTTGCTCTTCCCTCACTCTCTTTCTTTCTTATTTATCATGTATTTCTACTTTTTCCTTTCTTCTTTAACTCTTTCTCTTCCCTCTCACCATTTCCCACCCCTATTAATCCTCTCACACTTCCACGTCTCATCCCTTTCTCTACAATTTTCTATCAGTCCGTCTTCTTTCTCCACGTCAGTGTTTTCAACAATTCCAGCTCTTACGTATCTCCTGTGCTTCCTTCTCCTCTCCCTTCTCTTCCTTGGGGATTAAAACCTGGTGCGCCACAAAATCACTAATCCCAGCAGCAAGGATCAAACTTTATTGAAAGCACCTCAAACTTCTCACCATAATAGTATATTCACAAGAGAAAATACGAGGAAATATCATGAATTATCATTCCCGATAATATTAACTAGTGTTTAGTTTTAACATTTACAGGAAGCTGACAAAGAACTACAAGAAAAAAAAATGAAACTGGAAAAAGAAAGCCAGTTTGATTGTCACTTCCTGCAACGGTGAGTGAAAAAGGATTCTGTTTGGGTCGGTCATTAAAATTCGGGAGATGTCCTGGTACTCATATATATATATATATATATATATATATATATATATATATATATATATATATATATATATATATATATATATATATATATATATATATATATATATATATATATATATATATATATATATATATATATATATATATATATATATATATATATATATATATATATATATATATACGTATATAGTTTAATTGATACAAAGGTGGAAAATCCGAGAAGTAGAGTGCAACATTGGAAATTTCATAGATACAAAAGATTAAAGTATTTTTCCTCCTCAGGACATCGATTAAGCGAAGCCAGCATTTCCACCCATCGCCATGCATCTGTCGCACATTTATCAGTGAACTGAAAATTACATAAATACAAAAGATTAAAGCATTTTCCTGTGTTCTTGTGTTCTTATTTCTAATCAAGAGAAGTGTGGTCCTTTCCTACATTTACTTCCTTGTTTAGGGAAGCGCTTTGTCCGGTGCA
>NC_087152.1:28706816-28726816 GCF_035594125.1 Scylla paramamosain | reverse complement strand
GATATTTGTATCAGGGGGAGGGGGCAGAAATACAATTTTTTAAATTTTTTTTTGCCCTACACCAGTTTGTTCCTTCAGTTTAGGTTACTCAATGCTTTGGATTACGAAACGTTGATCTCTCTCTCTCTCTCTCTCTCTCTCTCTCTCTCTCTCTCTCTCTCTCTCTCTCTCTCTCTCTCTCTCTCTCGTCGTCCCACTAAAAACGTTAAGCCTAAGTGGTGGAACACAGAAATAGCTGAATGCTTGCGCGCCAAGAGGGACGCCCATAACAAATTAACACCTTTCAGTAATAACGAAGAACACACTAAATTCGTTGAACTAAGACGTAAACCAAACAGGTTAATCAAACACAGCAAACGGTCCACCGAGTTACATGTTGCGAACCAGAGTAAAACGAACCCGAAGGAATTTTACAGCTTTATCAGGCAAAAGAGAGTGATTACTTCAACTATTGGACCCATAATTGACGTAAATGGAGATTACACTAATGACGAGGAGCAAATTAGTAACATTCTAAACACTTTCTTTGCCTCAGTATTTACAGTAGAAGACCTCAGCGACATCCCTACGGCGCCAGCTGTCCAGCTTAATAATAATGACGTCCTAAGTAGTTTCAATATAACAAAGTGACGTGTCAAAATGCTTCGATAAACTTAAAGTTAGCAAGTCACCCGGGCCTGACACGATCTCACCCCGCTTCTTAAAAGAAGCGAAATCTGAATTAGTTAAACCACTAACCATATTGTTCAACAAATCTTTGCAGTCCGGTACAATGGCTGATGAATGGAAGCTTGCAACGTAAGTCTGATTTTTAAAAAAGGCAGTAAATCTTTACCACGTAATTACCGGCCAATCAGCTTAACCTCAGTCGTATGCAAAATGCTTGAAACACTAATAAGAGATAAACTCGTTAATCACTTAGAAGAAAACAACTTATTAAAAATACTCAACTCGGCTTCCGCAACAAACGCTCTTGTTTGACGAACCTCTTAGACTTCTTCTATGATATTCTGAACCAGTATGACGAGAGTAAAGCGGTAAATATAATATATCTTGATTTTCAAAAGGCCTTCGACAAAGTCCCCCACAAACGCTTACTGATTAAACTAAAATCACACGGTATCCAAGGCGACGTGTTGCGATGGGTTGAAAACTGGCTAAACAACCGTAAACAAAGAGTAGTAATAAATGGAAAAGCATCCAAGTGAACTAACGTAACCAGCGGGGTGCCACAGGGATCAGTCTTCTCTTCCTTGTTTATATTAACGACATAGATGAGGGTGTTACCAGCATAATATCGAAGTTTGCTGATGACACCAAAATAGCGAATTCCGTAGTCTCTAACGAACAAGTAATAGAAATGCAGAAAAATCTACACAAATTGACAGAGTGGGGGCAAACCTGGCAGATGAGTTTTAATGCAGATAAGTGTAAAGTGCTTCACATAGGGCATAGAAACGAGAAAGCAAAGTATATTTTAGATGGTACCCAAATTAAAAGTGTTAACAACGAAATTGATTTAGGAGTAACAATATCGAGTAGCTTAAAACCTAGCCAACAATCTTCAGAAGTCGTAAAGAAAGCGAATAAAGTAATTGGCTTAATTGGCAGATCTTTTATATCAAAGGATACAATCCTCGCTTTGCATAACTCGTTAGTCCGTCCCCTTTTGGAATATTGCGTTCAAGCATGGTGCCCCTACTACCAGAAAGATATTGATAAATTAGAAAGAGTTCACTGTATATTAACAAAAATGATACCAAGCCTAAGAAGCAAATCATACGAAGAGCGTCTTATAGAATTAAATCTTTTCCCATTAACACAAAGAAGACTAAGAGGCGACTTAATAGTGTTTAAAGTCATCAAAGGCATTGATAGACTCAAATTACACGCGAGGAAACGGTTGCAAAATTGCTGGGAAATCCTTCAACTCTTACGAATCAAAAATATTTTTTTCCACCGAGTAGTAAATCTATGGAATGGGCTTCCTCGAGACGTGATAGACTGCAACACCGTAGAGACTTTTAAACGCTGTCTTGATAAATATCTTGCCTGCAATCCGCGGCTAACAGCGGTTGTTTGTTAATGATTAACTTCCTTGCTTTCAGGAAATGGGGCATCTCATTTCATCTATTTTCTTTCTTTCCTATTAAATTTCCTTCGAGTTTTTTCTTCTCTAAATCCGTAAGGTATTTCTTTCTGACCTGTTTTCTTATATGGCTTATGCCGGAGGGAGTGGAGGCTGGGGAGAAAGCCTTCTTTCCTGTCCTTTTCTTCTGCTATCATCTTTGTAGTCCTAGGTCACGTCACCTCGTGAGGACCGCAAGGTCTGTTTTTCTTTGTAACTCTCTCTCTCTCTCTCTCTCTCTCTCTCTCTCTCTCTCTCTCTCTCTCTCTCTCTCTCTCTCTCTCTCTCTCTCTCTCTCTCTCTCGTTCCCCCTCAACCTCTCCCTTCTGCCTATTAAACTCTAAAGAAACTTCGGAAGTGGCTCCATGCTCTTATTTGGTCTTAATACTCCCAGGTGTATAAGAGGTATAAAGTTTTATCTACCGCAACCTGCCCCCCATCCCCTTTCTCTCTCTCTCTCTCTCTCTCTCTCTCTCTCTCTCTCTCTCTCTCTCTCTCTCTCTCTCTCTCTCTCTCTCTCTCTCTCTCGTCTACCTTTCTTTTTTCAACACCTTTCCCTCCATACCCTGGCCGCTGCTGCTCCCTCGCCTCAAGCCTGCTTGAGGCGAGGGAGCCCAGCACTTAGTAAACATTCACCCCACCGCAACCAATACTCGTCCTCTTCTTTTTCTTACTCACCCTCCCTGCCCCCCTTCTGCTCCTCTCCTCCTCACTTTTATGTTCCTCTATTTGTCCCTTTCTCGCTCTGTCTCTGCCTGTCTGCTTGTGTGTGTGTGTGTGTGTGTGTGTGTGTGTGTGTGTGTGTGTGTGTGTGTGTGTGTGTGTGTGTGTGTGTGTGTGTGTGTGTGTGTGTGTGTGTGTACTATGTATTACTGTGTATGTTTATTAATATGTATGTGTGCATGTATCTCTCTCTCTCTCTCTCTCTCTCTCTCTCTCTCTCTCTCTCTCTCTCTCTCTCTCTCTCTCTCTCTCTCTCTCTCTCTCTCTCTCTCTCTCTCTCTCTCTCTCTCTCTCTCTCCCCCTTCCATACACACACACACACACACACACACACACACACACACACACACACACACACACACACACACACACACACACACACACACACACACACACACACACACACACACACACACACACACACACTTCTTTTGTCTTTTAGTCTTGTACTCCTTTCTTCCTTCTTTTAAACAAAAAATGTAAAATTAGTGTGGGGAATGGTAAGTCTTGACACCAGATTTCGTCTTATTCGTCTTTGAATTTATTGTTGAGTATCCCACAGTTCCTCACTTGAAGACATAAAGTAGGTGCTTATGAGGTTCATCTCATTGCAGTTTGCCTTTTCCACGTGCGGAAACGTGAATGAATGTGAGTATAATAATATATGTTTGTATGCAGACACCTCCTTTCGAATAACATGTTTACAGAAAATGTTGATCAGGTACGTATATTATTATTATTATTTTTTTTTCCTGTTACCTGTTTTCTTTATAAACCGTGAGAGGAGAGAACCACTGAAAGATCGTGTACAGATTCTCTTTTTTTTCTCTCTGTCTCTCTCTACCTTATTCTTTAATGCTCCTTACTATTTTTTTTCTTCTCTCTCTATCTCTTCTTCATTCTCTATTCCCCTCTCTCACTCTACCTTTCCTGGTTTATCCCTCTTCTGGTTTTCTCCCTTGTGTTGTGTCTTTCCTCCCTTTATCTTTTCCCTCCTCAGTCCGTCCACTACAATATTTCTTCTTCCTGCACTGCGATATGAAAACCTTACCTTTCTTTTGCTGATCCTGACATAATTATATTTCAGTTCCATTTTCTCTCATTTTTTTCAGATCGTTTTGGTCTTCTGGTGCCTCTCTCTCTCTCTCTCTCTCTCTCTCTCTCTCTCTCTCTCTCTCTCTCTCTCTCTCTCTCTCTCTCTCTCTCTCTCTCTCTCTCTCTCTCTCTCTCTCTCTCTCCTATCACTTCTACAAGCAATACATCTCTCCTTTATTGTCATCCGTTCCTTCTCATTTTTCTCCTCTCGTTCGACAGTCAGAGCGAAAATTTTGTAACTGTATTCCGTTAAAAGGAATGCGTAATTGTTAGATGAAATTCAGATGGAAAAGCAAAGGGTAGACGGATAGGCAAAGCCACGCTCTGCTTCTGTCACGAGATAAAATAACTGAGACTATCTTTTTATGTTTTGTTATGTTTTTCACACCAGTGTTTTGTTTTGACGCTTTATTTAATAAGAGATCAACCTTTCTTTTCTAATACCTCAGTTTTAAATGATAAGTATTACTAGCATTCATTTGTTTTTAATCGTGTTTATAATCATGTGTGTGCATTTGAAGGTGTTACTCTTTCATCACGAGCAATGGCATCGATTTCATTATATTCTAGAAGTCATTAAGGAATTTTATCAAGTTAAGGATGCAATTTTCATGATCAAAGGGTTTTAAATCATTTAGTTAAGCATCAATGACAGTTATATCTTATCTCCTCTATCATAATTAAGAGACGAATTTATAAAATTCTGGATGCCGTCTGTACTACACAAATGTTAATGTGGGTGTTGAAACAGATGCAAGAAAGTGTTATTATGAAGAATGTACTTATTAGGGAGTACATCATGGCGTTTTTTACTTGTAATCGAGAGAGAGAGAGAGAGAGAGAGAGAGAGAGAGAGAGAGAGAGAGAGAGAGAGAGAGAGAGAGAGTGGTGGAAGGAGAGAAAAATGAAGAATGGAGTGGAGAATGCTGGGAGAGAAAAGACGGATAGGAAGGTTAGGTGAGGTGTGCGGAAGAGTGAAAGAAATGCAAGGTACTGCGAGAAATGCGAGGCGAGAGAAAATAAAATGGGAGTTCGAGGTATGTGGTAATAGGAAGAAGGAAAGGCGAGAGAGGTCCGTTAAGGAGAGAAGGCGCAGGTAAAAATATAAAAAAATCAAGTGAGATGTGAGGTAAAAAAATGAGCATAGAAGGAGTGGTGTGATGCGTAGGAATGGGATGAAAGCAGAGAGGAGGGTTTATGTAAGAAATAAGGCAAGAGAGAAGGTAAGCAAGGACTGTAGAGACTAAAAAAGAAAGGTGTAAGAACAGAGGGAGGTGTATAGAAAGGAATGGGAAAGAGGGGATGTCTTGTTTGTTAAGGCTGATGAAAAAGGAAAGGAAATGAAAGGATGGACAAGGTAAGTATGGAAGAAAGGGTCATGGAAAAATAGAATAGAGAAGGGACGGTGCCTTGTGTGTGTAGGGGGTAGAAGGGAAGAGAAGGGAAGGGACGGATGAGAGAGGTGAAGAAGAATTAGTTTTGACAGAGGAGGGTCGCATACCAGACCCAGACAGGATTTCAGTTTTTCATGATTTGATGTGATAGTTTTTTTTTTCTTTTCCTTCTATTTATTTTTTTTTTTTTTTTATGTATTCATATATCTATGTATATTTTTACTTATTTTTTTTTACATTATTCTATTTTATTTTATTTATTTATTTATTTTTTTCAATAAACCCAGCCATGACTATTTAGTGAACCTGAAATTTACTTTACTTTCCTGAAAACATGGCAATTTCCATAAACGTATATAAAGTATGTTTACGACTTTGTAGTCTTAAATTTTCTTTACTGAGGTAAACATATAGTATTACTGCGTTCGGGGAATCTCTCAAAGGAAGGTTGGGAATCAAGGAAGAAAAGTAAATCAGGTATTTGTATTTGTTGTTTGAAAATGGATTTCTCTTTATACACATCTTGTTATGTTCTGCACGCAAAAGGCTCAACACAAGGTTCACTTCAGGGCCTCGATTAACAACGCCCACGTTTGTGAGTTGTGAAACAAAAAGAATAGTAGAATAAGAATATATGTTAATTGTTTTAAAGTTGACATCTTCATTCATTGAGTTCGTTTACCATTCAGATATTATTTAAATTTATTCATTTTATTTATACTGCTTATTCACATAGTTTACAATTCACGCAATATCTACAGTTTCAAGCATGTTGTTTACTGAGCACCGCTATTCACAGCTAACCCAGGGGATTAAATTTATCCCTTCAGTCACCACGCCCACGCTGCCACCTCGCAGTAATTAACCGCAAGGTCACGCCAGGAGGCGCGCACCGCTGAGGAATACTTCGTGCTCCACGCTCTTCACCTACCAACAAATTAACATAATATTCAAAGTAAAAGTTGTGTTTTATGTCATCTGTATTTCCTGTTCTCACTCGTTTTTTTTTTTTTTTTTTTTTCTCTCTCTCTCTCTCTCCCCATTAATAAGAAAACCGTTTCTGCTTAAGTTCCCGTTCCATGTATTCACGCGTGTGAAAGTTCTGACACTTCTTTCGGAGCGTGAGGATATCATTTATTCTTGAACGAGTTAAAGGAAAGTAAAAATTCAGAAACACTCGTCAATGTTAACACTTTCTTATACTTTAGTGCTACTTTCCGCGTATATGTAATGTTAAAGGGGAGAATGTGTGGAAGGATGGAGTGGCCTCCATGTAAATTCCACACAACAAGATTTCTCCATGAAAATTTTACCCAAAATATTCCCCTCATGATAAATTCCCCCCAGCGTGCCCTAACATGAACTAACGCTATTCATCAGTGGGGGAATTATTTGGGGGAAGTCTTGTGAGCGCAGTAAATTTACCTTGGGGAGCTTAGGATATATGGATGAAATATGGTGTTAAGAGGGAGCTGTGGAGGAAAGAGTAAAGAAGTACAGGTGGAGCAGCAATTGTTAATGGGATAGAAATGTGAGAAAATGTCACTGGATTTTAGTACTCCTGCAACACTAAATGCGGCGTTAGTGTGAGAAGTGGAGGGAAAGGCGACATATTCAGAAAGAACGGAAGGAAACTGAGCAGGAGGATAGAGATAAAGGAGGAGGAAATTCTGTTGAAGGAAGAAAAACAAGAACTGTGAAGTAGTTTGGGCGATGTTCTTCAACCATTTCAAAGTCCATGCACCCTTCCGAGAGCTTTTGAGAAATTCATGTATGATAGCGCCTTGGACATTTATATGACATTTTCTTTAGTCTTTAGACTGAAAATATATAAATAAAAGTTTTAGATCTGTATTTTAACCATATAAAATAGCTCTTGGGCCTTAAATGATTGTTGTACAGATTCTTAATGTATAATAAAACAGAATCCCACATCTGAAACACATTAAGTGCGAGTTTATATTTTTTTATATTATTATTATTATATTGTTTATATTAATTTCTTACATGACACTTCCTAAAACATCATTTCGTACTGAGCACTCATACACACTGGCCATGTCACGTACCCCTCCATGTAGCCCGCTATTTGCAGGTACTCTATGAAAAAAATCATGACCCCAGGTGTGCACCATGCGGCCCGAGGTTTAGGGGACCGAAGTAGTACAGAGATGGCGATGGTGATATTGGTGGTGGCAGTGGTAAAAATTATTATAATAGGGAAGGGAAAATGGCAGAACTGGTGGAGATAGTGGACGGAAAGGTATTGATTGATAGTGGTGGTAGTGATGGTGTCGGTGCGAAGGAGCGCTGCAAAACACTATTGTTCTCTGTTTACTACTTTTGATGTTTTGCCCTACTTTGCCCTACCGGTGAAGGCTTGTACATGTTGTTGCTTGCCGCGTTCCACCTGGCGTACGTGGCTGCCTTCCTGTTCCCCCTCTCACCAGGTGTTCCGGCAGACAGGCGGTAAACATGTTATGCACCTGTGACGTGGATTGAGGGAATTTATTTATAATGCTAATGATTGTCTATTTTTGTTTCGCTTCTACTTTGGGAGGGATGTTGTTGTTGTGGTGATTGGTATTTGTTTTCGTTCATGCTCTCCTTGTTGCTGTTATTGCTGCTGTGGTTTTAGTTGGTGGTGGAATTGGTGGTGAGACACGCAGATGTTATCGTCAAGTCACCTTATAGATGCATAAAGGAAGCCTGTATATCTCTCGTCGTGTAAGACCGTGAAGGAACCACCACTCTACATATGAAATCAAGTATCCTAATGGAAGCATCTACCTTGCTGTTCTTATTTCCTCGCCAACACTACAGTTGTAAGCTTCACCATGGATCCTCCCATAATATTCTTCTCACTCTTCCCCTTCCCCCTCCTCTCCCTCAGCCTGAACACTGGTAATTTTATTCTCACTACACCCCCACGTCATTCACTTTCCCCTTTCATTTTAGAAGTAATTAATTCATCATTCCACTTTTCACATGTCATGTAAGACACTCGCCCTCACACATGTCGTCTAAGTTTCCCAAGAACTCGTCACAAGTCCTCCCACGTCCCTCTATCCGTGCCCGGGAGATTACAGATGTGATTGTGTTTGGTGTGGTTCTCAGAACATAACCTTTGCCATCCATCTCATGCAGCTCTTTCCCCTGATGTATTTCCCAGGAATGGAACCGGATATGTTCTACGACTTGCCAAAAGCTCTCTCAATCGTAAATGTCAAAATCCTCATAATTATATATATATATATATATATATATATATATATATATATATATATATATATATATATATATATATATATATATATATATATATATATATATATATATATATATATATATATATATATATATATATATATGCAATGTTGCATCTCTAGGTGTCTTCTACCGCTATTTTCATGCTAACTGCTCTTCTGATCTTGCTAACTGCATGCCTCCCCTCCTCCCGCGGCCTCGCTGCACAAGACTTTCTTCTTTCTCTCACCCCTATTCTGTCCACCTCTCTAACGCAAGAGTTAACGAGTATTCTCAATCATTCATCCCTTTCTCTGGTAAACTCTGGAACTCCCTGCCTGCTTCTGTATTTCCACCTTCCTATGACTTGAATTCCTTCAAGAGGGAGGTTTCAAGACACTTATCCTTCAATTTTTGACTACCGCTTTGGACCCTTTTTGTGAGACTGACATTTCAGTGGGCATTTTTTTCGGATTTTTGTTGCCCTTGGCTAGTGTCCTTCCTACATAAAAAAATAAATAAATAAATAAAATAAATAAATATATATATATATATATATATATATATATATATATATATATATATATATATATATATATATATATATATATATATATATATATATATATATATATATATATATATATATATATATATATATATATATATATATATATATATATATATATATATATATATATATATATATATATATATATATATATATATATATATATATATATATATATATATATATATATATATATATATATATATATATATATATATATATATATATATATATAGAGAGAGAGAGAGAGAGAGAGAGAGAGAGAGAGAGAGAGAGAGAGAGAGAGAGAGAGAGAGAGAGAGAGAGAGAGAGAGAGAGAGAGAGAGAGAATTTCGTTCACCATTCCCTCTCACTTTTCATGTTGACAGCGCCACTGCAGTTTCTTTTCCTCTGTACAGTTCTTCACGAACTTTTCCTTCCCGTCCTCAGATCTGATCTTGTCTGCCTTTGCATGTCCTCTTTTGGTAGGTATATTTGAAGCGACCACGAAATGGTAACGCCATTCTCAATCTTTGTATCTCATTTTCGAGACATGATGTATTTCCTTTTATTTCCTTGTGTTCCACCAAACATATTCTTTTACATCTCTAATTATACAACTTTTTTTTTAATGTAGGAGGGAAACCAGCCAAGGGCCACAAAAATCTAATGAAAAAAAAAGCTCACTGAGATGCCGATCCCCGAATAGGGTCCGAAGCAGTAGTCAAGAATTGAAGGATAAGTGTCTTGAAACCTCCCTCTTGAAGGAGTTCAAGTCATAGGAAGGTGGAAATACAGAAGCAGGCAGAAAGTTTTAGATTTTACCAGAGAAAGGGATGAGTGGTTGAGAATATTGGTTAACTCTTGCATTAGAGAGGTGGAGAGGATAGAGGTGAGAGAAAGAAGAAAAGAAAGTCTTGTGCAGCGCAGCTGCCGGAGGAGGGGAGGCATGCAGTTAACAAGATCACAAGAGCAGTTAGCATGAAAATAGCGGTAGAAGATAGCTAGAGATGTAACATTGCAGCTATGAGAAAAAAGACTGAAGACAGTTATTTAGAGGAGAGTAGTTGATGAGACGAAAAGATTTTGATTCCATCCTGTCTAGGAGAGTGGTATGAGTGGAACCCCTTCAGACATGTGAAGCATACTCCATACATGTGCGGATATCGCCCTTGTACAGAGTTAGCAGCTGGGGAGTGAGAAAAACTGGCGGAGACGTCTCAGAACGCCTAACTTCATAGAGGCTGTTTTAGCTAGAGATGAGATGTGAAGTTTCCTGTTTAGATTATAAGAAAAGGACAGATAGAGGATGTTCAGTGTAGAAGAGGTGGCCAGTTGAGTGTCATTGAAGAGGAGGGGATGGTTGTCTGGAAAGTTGTGTCAAGTTGATAGATGGAGGAATTGAGTTTTTGAGGCATTGAAGAATGCCAAGTTTGCTCTTTCCCAATCAGAATTTTTGGAGAAATCAGACGTCAGGCGTTCTGTGGCTTCCCTGCGTGAATTGTTTAATTCCTGAAGGGTTGGACATCTATGAAAAGACATGGAAAAATGCAGGGTGATATCATCAGCGTAGGAGTGCATAGGACAAGAAGTTTGGTTTAGAAGATCATTGATGAATAATAGAAAGAGAATGGGTGACAGGACAGAACCCTGAGGAACACCACTGTTAATAGATTTGGGAGAAGAACAGTGACCGTCTACCACAGCAGCAGTAGAACTTTCAGAAAGGAAACTTAAGATGAAGTTACAGAGAGAAGGATGGAAGCTGTAGGAAGGTAGTTTGGAAATCAAAGCTTTGTGCCAGACTTTATCAAAATCTTTTGATATGTGTAAGGTAACAGCAAAAGTTTCACCAAAATCTCGAAAAGAGGATGATCAAGACTAAGTAAGGAAAGCCAGAACATAACCAGTAGAGCGGCCTTGACGGAACCCATACTGGCGATCAGATAGAAGGTTGTGAAGTGATAGATGTTTAAGAATCTTCTTGTTGAGGATAGATAAAAAAACTTTAGATAGGCAGGAAATTAAAGTAATAGGACGGTAGTTTGAGGAATTAGAACGGTCACCCTTTTTAGGAACTGACTGAATGTAAGCAAACTTCCAACAAGAAGGAAAGGTAGATGTTGACAGACAGAGTGGAAAAAGTTTGACTGGGTAAGGTGTAAGCACGGAGGCGCAGTTTCGGAGAAGAACCGGAGGGACCCCATCAGGTCCATAAGCCTTCCGAGGGTTTAGGCCAGCGAGAGCATGGAAAACGTCATCGCGAAGAATTTTAATAGGTAGTATGAAGTAGTCAGAGGGTGGAGGAAAGGGGGAACAAGCCCTGAATCGTCCAAGGTAGAATTTTTAGCAGAGGTTTGAGCGAAGAGTTCAGCTTTAGAGATAGATGTGATAGCAGTGGTGCCATCTGGTTGAAATAAAGGAGGAAAAGAAGAAGAAGCAAAGTTATTGAAGATGTTTTTGGCTAGATGCCAGAAGTCATGAGGGTGAGTTAGATCTTGAAAGATTTTGACACTTTCTATTAATGAAGGATTTTTTGGCTAGTTGGAGAACAGACTTGGCATGGTTCTGGGCAGAAATATAAAGTGCATGAGATTCTGGTGATGAAAGGGCCACCTCTCTATAATTTATAGCACGAGAACAGGCTGTATTAAACCAAGATTTGGAAGGTTTAGGTTGAGAAAAAGAGTGACGAATGTACGCTTCCATGTCAGACATTATCACCTCTGTTATGCGCTTGGCATTCAGAGACGGGTTTCTTTTACAGAAGCAGTAGTCATTCCAAGAAAAATCAGCAAAATACCTCTTCAGGTCCTCCAACTAGCTTAGGCAAAACGCCAGAGGCACCTCCGCTTAGGGGGATCCTGAGGAAGGATCGGAGCGATAGGACAAGATCCAGATATGAGATAGTGATCGGAAGAGCCCAATGGAGAAGAGAGTGTAACAGCATAAGCAGAAGGATTAGAGGTTAGGAAAGGGTCAAGAATGTTGGGTGTATCTCCAAGACGGTTAGGAATACGAGTAGGGTGTTGTACCTATTGCTCTAGGTCGTGGAGGATAGCAAAGTTGAAGACTAGTTCACCAGGATGGTCAGCGAAGGGAGAGGAAAGCCAGTGCTTGTGGTGAATATTGAAGTCTCCAAGAATGGAGATTTCCACAAAAGGGAAGATAGTCAAAATGTGCTCCACGTTGGAAGTTAAGTAGTCAAACACTTATTCTTTGCCCTGTCTACGCTTTCTATGTCTCCTTTCCAACTCGCACCACGTGGCCTGAAAGGGAGGTCTAAATTGCCAGGCACATTTTTACTTTTGTTTATCAACCAGTCATTAAAGTAAAATGCATTTGTTCGTGAATCTATCTGATGCATAGTTTTGCTCGATACGATTTCCGGAAATTTTGTTGAGTATTTTTATGTACATATTTATTACTTTGAATGTAATGGAGGGCAGCTTGATAAATCAGTCACAGCATGGCTTCACGAAGGGGAAGTCTTGCCTGACAAACTTGTTAAGTTTTTACAGTAAGGTGTACGAGGCAGTAGATAATGGTGATAGTTATGATATCTTATATCTGGACTTTAGTAAAGCATTTGACAAGGTGCCCCATCAAAGGCTCCTGAGAAAGGTTAGGGCGCACGGGATAGATGGGAAGGTGTTAGGTTGGATAGGGTCATGGCTTGGTAACAGGCGACAGAGAGTGCTAATAAACGGCTCGAAATCCGAGTGGGGTCATGTCATTAGTGGGGTGCCACAGGGATCAGTATTAGGGCCATTATTATTTCTAATATATATCAATGACTTGGATAGTGGAATTAGTAGCGATGTTAGTAAATTTGCGGATGACACAAAGATAGGTAGATTAATTAGGTCAGAAGCGGATGCCATCGCCTTGCAGACAGACTTAGATAGAATGAATGAATGGACGGATAGATGGCAAATGCAATTTAATATCAATAAATGCAAAGTGCTTAGCGTAGGTAGAGGAAACCCAAACAATAGGTACACATTAAACACCCAAACTCTGGTAGGTACAGGGTACGAGAAAGATTTAGGAGTTATAGTTAGCTCTGAACTCCGTCTAGGGAAACAATGCATAGAAGCCAGAAACAAGGCAAATAGGGTACTAGGATTCATTTTTAGGAGTGTTAAAAGTAGAAGGCCGGAAGTAATATTAAAGTTATACTTGGCGCTGGTCAGACCTCATCTAGACTACGCTGTGCAGTTCTGGTCCCCACATTACAGGAAAGATATAGGTCTATTAGAATCAGTACAGAGGAGAATGACTAAAAGGATACAGGGGATGAGGAGTATTCCTTACGAAGCGAGGTTGAAGCGGTTAAATTTACATTCTCTAGAGAGACGTAGGTTAAGAGGGGACCTGATAGAAGTCTTTAAGTGGTATAAGGGTTATAACAAGGGTGATGTAAGCAAAATTCTTAGGATCAGCAACCAGGGTAGAACAAGAAATAACGGGTTCAAGCTTGAAAAATTTAGGTTTAGGAAGGAGATAGGAAAAAATTGGTTCTCAAATAGAGTGGTAGATGAGTGGAACGGACTCAGTAATCATGTTGTTAGTGCTAGGACACTAGAGAGCTTTAAGAGAAGATTAGACAAGTTTATGGATGGGGATAACAGATGGAAATAGGTAGGAGTGTTTCATACAGGGACTGCCACGTGTAAGCCTGGTCGCTTCTTGCAGCTTCCCTTATTTCTTATGTTCTTATGTTCTCTCTCTCTCTCTCTCTCTCTCTCTCTCTCTCTCTCTCTCTCTCTCTCTCTCTCTCTCTCTCTCTCTCTCTCTCTCTCTCTCTCTCTCTCTCTCTCTCTCTCTCTCTCTCTCTCTCTCTCTCTAACTCACGCACACGCGCTTGCGCGCATCTCGTATACTCTTATTTCATTATTGTTACTGATGTATTATTCTCTTTCACGGGACTGTTGTAAAAACATTACATTATGCAGACTGTGTAGGTTCAATTTTGTATCTTAAACTTTTTTTTTTCTTATCGTCGTAATGCTTCGGAAACTCTTATTGTTGAATTACCTGAGCACAGATAGTCGATAATCGTCGTTGTGTTTGCAAGAAGTTTATGCTTGATATTGGAATTCCGAGTTTTACGAATAACTAGGACCTTTATAATTATATATTGTAATAATATTGACTACTAATTGGCTAGTTTAATGCTAGCCTCCGTCTACTAGCAACGGTAAGCCACAAATACCATTATTGTTTATGGTTATGATCAGTTTGAATAATTATCAACACTAACATTAATTACTTGCATTAATATCCAGATTATATCAAGACATCTAACAGGCATATGATTTATTAATGCAAAATAATTAAGCAGAGAAGCCTCAAAAATTATTATAAACAATGGACGGAAATTTATGCCGGCTTCTGTCACCTTCCTTATGCATTACATTTCACGACACATGACAGATCTTCATGCTGCAGATACATATCAGTGTTACCCCTTTGCAGAGCAAGCTAAGCAGATCCACGCTACCCTAAAGTTTTTTTGTTTTTTTTTTTTTGGGGGGGGGATTACACACACACACACACACACACACACACACACACACACACACACACACACACACACACACACACACACACATTGTTATGCGGAGCGTCTTTCTCATTACAGGTTATAAGGAATATATATATATATATATATATATATATATATATATAGAGAGAGAGAGAGAGAGAGAGAGAGAGAGAGAGAGAGAGAGAGAGAGAGAGAGAGAGAGAGAGAGAGAGAGATACCCTCAGCTTTTTCATTAACTTCTGCAACATTCGCGGCCTTAATTCTAATTCTCAATCAGGAGAACCACCTCTCCTCTACTAAACCTCACTTTCTTTTCCTCTCTGAAACACAGCTGCCTGAGGTAACTGACAGTGGCCCGTTTTCGCTTCCCTCCTACTTTCTCTATCCTCATTTTCAATCCAAAGCTAGATGTTGCGTCTATGTGCGCAATGACTTAACCTGCTCCTGTGCCCACGCTCTTGAATCTTCCGAATTCTCCACCATATGGCTACGACTACAGAGTCATTCTCAAACAAAATTTATGTTATATACCTTTCACCTAACTCCTCTGGCTATAAGAAATTCTTTGACTACTTAACTTTCAAGGTGGAACACATTCTGACTCACTTCCCTTTTGCGGAGATCTCCATTCTTGGAGATCTCAATGGTCACCTTAGGCTTTCCTCTCCCTTCACTGACCATACTGGTGAACAAGCGTTTAACATTGCTATCCTCCAGGACTTAGAGCAGCTGGTGCAACATTCTACTCGTATTCTTGTCTGTCTTGGAGATACACCCAACATTCTTGACCTTCCTAACCTCAACTCTTTTTGTTTATGCTGTCACCCTATCTTTGTTGTGTTCCTCCGATAACAATCTCATATCTGTATTTTGTCCTATTGCTCCAGTTTCTCTTCAGGATCCCCGAAAGCGGAAGTGCCTCTGGTGTATTGCATCTGGTAACTGGGGGACCTGAGAAGGTATTATGCTGATTTTCTTTGTAATGACTACTGCTTCCGTGTCAGAGACCCGTCTCTGTGTGCTGAGCACATAACAGAGGTAATAGTGTCTGGCATGGAGGCATAAATTCTCACTCTGTCTCCCGACCTAAACATCACAAACCTTGATTTAACACTGCCTGTTCTCGTGGTATACATGATAGAGAGGTGGCCTACAAAAGGTACTTGAGCCTTCCATCACCTGAATCTCACATGCTCTATATTTTTGCCCAGAATCATGCCAGGTCTGTTCTCCAACTAGCTAAAATTGCCTTCATTAATAGAAAGTGTCTAAATCTTTCAAGATTTAACTGTCTTCGTGACTTCTGGCACCTATCCATTAACTTTGCTTCTTCATCTTTACCTCGTTTATGTCAACCTGATGGCACCACTGCCATCTCATCTGTTTCTAAAGCTAAACTCTTCGCTGAAACCTTTGCTAAAAACTGTATCTTGGATGTTTCAGGGATTGTTCCTCCCCTGCTTCATCCTCTGACTGTTTCATGCTACCCATTAAGATCCTTCACAGTGATGTTTTCCATGCCCTCGCTGGCCCAAACCCTCGGAAGGCTTATGGACCTGATGGGGTCCCTCCTATTGTTCTCCGAAACTGTGCTTTCATGCTTGCACCTTGCTTAGTAAAACTCTTTCAATTGTGTCTATCAACATCCTTTCCTTCTTGCTGGAAGTTTCTCTACATTCAACCTGTTCCTTAAAAGGGTGACCGTTCTAACCCCTCAAATTATCGTCCTATTACTTTAATTTCCTGCCTATCTAAAGTTTTTTAATCTATCATCAACAGGAATATTCATAAATATCTATCACTTCACAACTCTATCTGATCGGTAGTATGGGTTCCATCAAGGCAGCGCTACTGGTGATCTTCTGGCTTTCCTTACTGAGTCTTGGTCATCCTCTTTTAGAGATTTTGGTGAAACTTTGCTGTTGCCTTAGACATATCAAAAGATTTTGATAGAATGTGGCAAAAAGCTTTGATTTCCAAACTACCCTCTAACAGCTTTTATCCTTCTCTCTGTAACTTCATCTCAAGATTCCTTTCTGACCTTTCTATTACTGCTGTGGTAGACGGTCACTGTTCTTCTCTTAAATCGATTAACAGTGGTGTTCCTCTGGGTTTTGTCCTGTCAACTACTCTCTTCCTATTATACATAAATGATCTAAACCAAACTTTTCGTCTGATCCACTCCTACGCTGGTGATACCACCCTGCACTTTTCCACGTCTTTTCGCAGACGTTCAACCCCTCAGGAAGTAAATAATTCACGCAGGGAAGCCACAGAACGCCTGACTTATGATCTCTCTAAAATTTCTGATGGGGGAAGAGCAAACTTATCATCGTTCAATGCCTCATAAACTTAATTCCTCCATGTCTCAACTCGACACAACTTCCAGACAACTATCCTCTCTTCTTCACTGACACTCAACTGAACATCCTCTTTTTGTCCTTTACTGATAATCTAAAGTGGAAACTTCATATTTCATCTATAGCTAAAACTGCTTCTATGAAGCTAGGTGTTTTGAGTCGTCTCTGCCAATTTTTCTCACGCCTCCCCCCCGTCCCCCACACAAGCTAGTAACTTATCCGTCCATGTATGGAGTATGCTTCACATGTATCGGGGGTTTTCAATCATACCGCTATTTTAGATCTGGTGGAATCAAAAGTTTTTCGTCTTCTCAACTCTTGTCTAACTGACTGTTTTCAGCCTCATTCTCATCGTCGCAGTGTTGCATCTCTTGCTATTTTCCACCGTTATTTTCATGCTAACTGCTCTTCTGATCTTGCTAACTGCATACCTCCCCTCCTGTCTCGCACCCCTATTCTGTCCACCTCTCTAAAGTAAAGGGGCCTGCACACAGTCATACATGTTGGCATACTTGCATGACAAACACGTATATGAAGCTAAGTTTGACCGTGTGATGGGTGAGTTTGGTTGGCATACATGTTGGTCATACTGTATGACGAAAATCAAACCGAGCTTGACTTTTCTGGGCGGAGCTTATATGTCCACATACATGTTGGTACGTCTGACAGTTCGTCATACCGTCAAACATCAGTTTGAGCTTTACAGGTTGTGAGGGAAGATGTCCATTAACAGCAGTACGGAGTGCGCTAATGCAAAACAGCATGAGAAGAACATTATATTACAATTTATAAATTGCTACAGAGAACACCCGGCTCTATGGAAAGTCAAATCCCAAGAATACTCAAATAAAATTGAAAGGAATAAAGGGATTGTTCAACTTGTAGAAATTCTAAAGGAACTAGAGCCAGAATGCACTCGAGACGGTGTCATGAAGAAAATAAATAGCCTACGTTCTGCGTTCAGGAGAGAACATAAAAAACATGAAAATTCAAAGAAATCTGGGGCAGCAACCAACGAAGTATACACGTCATCGTTGCGCACACACTTTACTGACTGATGTTTGTTGCCAATTAGTATGACTGTGTGATGAGTCTTCATACACGTGTTTGTCATACAAGTATGCCAACATGTACGAGTATGATTGTGTGCAGGCCCCTTAAGAGTTAACTAGTATTTTCAGTCATTCATTCCTTTCTCTGGTAAACTCTGGAACTCCCTTCCTGCTTCTGTATTTTCTCTTTTTTATGACTTGAACTCTTTCAAGAGGGAGGTTTCAAGACACTTATCCTTCAATTTTCGATGATTCTCTTGACGTCTCTTTTGAGACTGGCTCCTAAGTGGGATTTTTTTTCCGGTTTTGTTTCCCTTTGACAGTGACATTACGTTACTCTAAAAACTACTACTACTACTACTACTACTACTACTACTACTACTACTACTACTACTACTACTGATATTACTACTACTACTACTACTACTACTACTACTACTACTACTACTACTACTACTACTACCACTACTACTTCTACTACTACTGATATTACTACTACTACTACTACTACTACTACTACTACTACTACTACTACTACTACTACTACTACTACCACTACTACTTCTACTACTACTGATATTACTACTACTACTACTACTACTACTACTACTACTACTACTACTACTACTACTACTACGAGTACCACTAAGCATATTACCGAGATTATATTCAGCATGAAATAACAAATAATAACTAATATTAAAGACAAAAACCTCACAAACGACAATAATACACCTTAATTTCCTCATAACTCGGGACGTTTTGACAGGCACCGCCACTGGTTGGGCTACAGGAGTGAAGAGTATTGGGAAATTAACGTTCTCGACAAATTCAATAATTAACGCTCAGAGTTAAATGCTCGCCAGATTAACGCAGATGTCATGTCGCTGGAGATTTGAAGTATATAATTATAGATTACAGAGAGAGAGAGAGAGAGAGAGAGAGAGAGAGAGAGAGAGAGAGAGAGAGAGAGAGAGAGAGAGAGAGAGAGAGAGAGAGAGAGAGAGAGAGAGAGAGAGAGAGAGAGAGAGAGAGAGAGAGAGAGAGAGAGAGAGAGAGAGAGAGAGAGAGAGAGAGAGAGAGAGAGAGAGAGAGAGAGAGAGAGAGAGAGAGAGAGAGAGAGAGAGAGAGAGAGAGAGAGAGAGAGAGAGAGAGAGAGAGAGAGAGAGAGAGAGAGAGAGAGAGAGAGAGAGAGAGAGAGAGAGAGAGAGAGAGAGAGAGAGAGAGAGAGAGAGAGAGAGAGAGAGAGAGAGAGAGAGAGAGAGAGAGAGAGAGAGAGAGAGAGAGAGAGAGAGAGAGAGAGAGAGAGAGAGAGAGAGAGAGAGAGAGAGAGAGAGAATTTTCATATTTTTCACTTGACTGTCACGTGCGTACCAGTGTTTACAAATATGTACGAGTACGTACAAATGTGTACACCTAATTATGCTATGTACGTAAAGAGGCAATTCATTAGTAGCGTGTACATGCATAGTTCTGTGTGTGTGTGTGTGTGTGTGTGTGTGTGTGTGTTTGTGTGTGTGTGTGTGTGTGTGTGTGTGTGTGTGTGTGTGTGTGTGTGTGTGTGTGTGTGTGTGTGTGTGTGTGTGTGTGTGTGTGTGTGTGTGTTTTAAAGGCAGAGACAACCTTATAGTTTTTTTTTTTCTTGGGAGGATTCACGTCAATTTACATTTCTATTGTTTTATTTCGTTCCCTCTCCTTTATCAATGTTGCCGTGTCTAGTTTTTGGTATTGTAACAAACCATTACTTTTCGTTCGGTTTCGTAATATCACTGGGAGCTGTAATGTGCTGTCTGGCTGCTCGCATCCATCAGCTGTTCATCTGCTTATGTTGCTCATATTTCGTTTTTTTTTTTTTTTTTTTTTTTTTTTTTTGACCGATATCTTTTCCTCGTGTGCGAATT
>NC_087152.1:28694316-28701816 GCF_035594125.1 Scylla paramamosain | reverse complement strand
GCGCAATTTTGTGTAATCTAATCAAGAGCCAATTTATTTTGTGTTGCTTAGCGAGGTGACGCGTCGAAAGGCCGTGTTCAGTGCCTCAGTGGCTGGCTCTTGATGGCAGACAACAGCTGGTGATGGAGTGATGCTGGAATAAGATGGCTCATAACAAGAGTATGCATTTCTAGAATTAGTTTACAGTAGCGTAATGCACAATATTTGATTGATCTAGCTTCTGAGAAAGTTTGTTTTCGTCTTGTATTACTGTATAAACAAAAGCCTCCATTTTTTATTTTTATTTTTATTTACTTATTTATTTTTTCACCTGTGATACATTGCAAAAGTTAATTGAAAGTAACATTATATACTAACGGAAATTTTGTATTGATTCTAAAGTTTCGTTTTATATATATATATATATATATATATATATATATATATATATATATATATATATATATATATATATATATATATATATATATATATATATATATATATATATATATATATATATATATATATATATATATATATATATATATTTTTTTTTTTTTTTTTTTTTTTTTTTTGTAGAATAAGATTTCAGGCGCACATATCAAAACCCCGAACACGGTCTGAGAATGCTAACCTAAACTTGAAACAAGACACGAAGACGCAACAGGTGAGGAAAATGATTATATATATATATATATATATATATATATATATATATATATATATATATATATATATATATATATATATATATATATATATATATATATATATATATATATATATATCATGTGAGCTCTTGATTGGCTGTCGTGGGGTTAGGAGAGAGGTAGGCATGATCTTCACTGCAGTGCCCATGTTTGCCTCAACACTTACTTCTCTTCCCCTCCTCTGATTCAACTCAGTCTTCCAAGACTCTACCCAGACCTCGCAGTCCACCATCACCATCACCTCAGTTATTCAGTTATCAAGAATACAAATAAAGCATCGAATACTGATATTTTTAGTAACAACACATACCTGTGTCTAACATAAAGTGTTTAATTTAAAAGATGCTGAGGAGTGTTCGCCAAGAGTACTTGCAGATATTCTAGCCTCTGGTATCAGATTCGTCGTATGTGCTTGTCATTCCATCCCACTTTAGTGAGTAGTAATCTTTATAGTATTACTGTAACGCATCGCTATCCTCGCTGTACACACACACACACACACACACACACACACACACACACACACACACACACACACACACACACACACACACACACACATACTGTTAACCCTAGTGTTTCCCTTACTATGGTTCGAACTCTGTCATCTTAATATTTTGATATTCTCTGTTGTATTGTATTATGTTACATGCGCATTATGTGTCATTTGTATTGTTGGTTTATTAAATATTATGTTCAAATGCTTGGTAATGCCTAAATCGTTATGTTGGAAATAATGTTGAGTGCGGGTTGTGTGTTGGTGCTCCGTGTTGAGGATGACGTGTCAGCAGCGACGTGTGAAGGAATGAGACAGGGCCATGGCATGCACTTCTTCCTTTGTGGCTAGTGTTGCGCTCGGACGTAGCTCTGGTCTGCTGCACTGGTGTTGGCTGTGTGTGGCTGTGCTGTGACTACGTGTGTCTGGGTGTGGCTGTGTGGTGGGTGTTGCGTGAGCGTGTGGTAGTTGTGCGTGCGGCTGTGCCGCCCGTGGCTACCTCTGTTTGTGTGTTGCTGTATGCCTGGTGCTATATGCATATGTGGTGGAGCTGCACATGTGACTGTGTTGTGGCTATTTGTGTTTATATGTTGCTGTGTGCATGAATGGTGGAGGTGCACTTGTGTGTGGGAGATGTGCGGTCCAACTATTCTAATGGTCTGTAAGGTGAGAGATAGATATGTCAGTATTCATTTTGTTTTGTTTAATGTAAATGATCATTACTTACATAATTTCTGACGTGATTTGTTATTGCCCAAGTGTGATCAGATTACATGTAGAATCTGTCTGGTGTAGTGAGTAGAGTGGTGTATGTCTGTTACACCGGTTAGCAGAGCTTTCCCCCACCCTAGGATAATGATTGCAGTGATGGGGCGGGAACGGGACGTGATAGCACACACACACACACACACACACACACACACACACACACACACACACACACACACACACACACACACACACACACACACACACACACACACACACACACACACACACACACACACACACACACACACACACATGAATAATCCAACTGTAGAAGTAAGCAAAACTTTGACACCTGAGTCAAGAAACATCTCTCTTTATTATTCCATTCATCTGTACCCTCTGTCCAATGTGCGTCCCGAGGACGGAGTCAGAAAATGGGAAGAAAGGCATCTAAAGTAAAATAATCGGCACAGAAAATTAATACTGTGATGAAGGAAAAAGGGTTCATATTTTGAAATTATATCGTTGATAGATTTTTTTTTGTTGACATGATAGATGCAGAGAGAGAGAGAGAGAGAGAGAGAGAGAGAGAGAGAGAGAGAGAGAGAGAGAGAGAGAGAGAGAGAGAGAGAGAGAGAGAGAGAGAGCTCTACAAGAGATAAGACATCGTTCAAGGCTTTCAGAGTTGTCTATAATTTTTCTTTCTTTTCCAGGTAACAGAAGGAGCTGGAGGCCCCGTCACTGGAGGGGAGGTGAGAGCAGGGACCAGTACGTATCTGGGAACAAAAGCAAGAGGCATAAACAGCTAAAGTCACATAGTCATGTATACGTGTTAAAAAAAGTTAACATAGGGATGATAATGAAAAAATAAATAAATAAATAAGAAAAATGAGGAATATTTGGTATTCGTGTTGTGGGGCACACTTTCTCTCTCTCTCTGTTCTTGTTTGATTTGAAAGACGACCTTCCCCAAGTGAATTTTTTCTTCATCCACCTTCGCACCTGTGGTGCGTGGACGGTCTGTTGGTAGGGTACATTGTGCGGCCATTTGGAAGAATGATGATTACCATTGTATTCCTTGTATATCGTGAAAGGTGACTAAAAGGAAAGGATCAAGGGGGACTGACTGGGAATCTCCTCTGTATCTTAATTCCCTTAACAAGAGCAAAGGTTTTCCCTTCAGGTGCAGTGGCCGCTGAGGGCCTGTGGTCAGTAGTCCTGCCAGCGTGCGTCATTACAAGTGGCTGGATTGCTACTCACGTGGTTTTAAGAGGTTAAAGTTTGATTATTACGTTTTTAGGACAGGGAAATAAAATAAGTACGTAGTTTCGTTTGCCTTAGTGCAAACTTACTGTTTTCAGTATCGGAGAGAAAGAGAAATTAATTAACTCGAAATTCATGATTACCTCTCACTTTGCCAGCCACCGCACACAAGGCAGAGTGCCTCACGCAACAACACACACAACATAGCCACCAGAAGCAAGCGTTGCGCCGCAGGCAACGCACCGTCACCTTGAAGAGATTTTGAGCAGCTTCCAATTTCTTGAAAAGAGATGTATTTTTTTCTCTCCTCAGAATGAATCATAAAACCAGGACGAATAGATTTTCGGGACGTAAACTCCATAAAAGGCTTAACGAGAAATTTCTTTTGTTGTGCAAAGTAAATGACAGAAGTTTAGAGTGCACGTCTCTTTTTCAAGAAAATGTTTTCCTACACAGAGGGTGACAAACAATTTCCTTGCTTTATAACATATATATACAGGATGTCCCATAAGTTTCCATTCATAGGAAAAATTATAAGAAATTACAGAATTATAGAAAAAAAATTATTCATATAATATGATCTACATGACTGCCTTTGTGTTGAAAACACATTTCAATGCGTGTCCTCCACTGCTGAAGAACACGTTCAAACACATTTGGATTTATACGTGTAATGGCGTTCGCGAAACCATATGTATGGAAACTTATGGGATATATATATATATATATATATATATATATATATATATATATATATATATATATATATATATATATATATATATATATATATATATATATATATATATACGCGTAGATCTATAACTGGACTGACACCTGCTATAGACAGTAAAGGAAGTAACCCATATAAGACCTGATATGTCTTGTCTCATTAAGGGAATAATGTAAGAACTTGCAAAACAGGTGTGTATTATAGACGTGTTTGTGCGTCCGTGCGTGTTTGCAAGTGTCTGCGCGCGCGCGCGTCTTTGTGTGTGTGTGTGTGTGTGTGTGTGTGTGTGTGTGTGTGTGTGTGAACAAAATATTGCAAATTTTGTTTTGTAAATGATCTTCAGGGAATTTCATGCTTTAATGAAAGGATGCGTAATGGTCAAGATATTTGCTTTCACAACCGCTTGGGAGATTTTCTATTTAGGATAATTTCAAGACTTGCAAGCCGGGAACACGTTGGAGGTAACAGAGATCAGTGTGCACTTCGCGACAGAATAAAACTGTATATTTTCATCGAAACTCTAAGAAGTGGATGTTGACAGCAAGAGACAGCAATGTTTGGTACCTCACAGGATCAGCATTGATTCATAGATTGTTTATATCGATGAAAATTATCCCTTCTGAAATTAAGATCGGATAGAATAAGGTACGATAGAACTAGAAAATAACAAACAGATACCGCTGACCTGTAGGATAGGAAAGAGAAAGAAATATCAGTACAATGCCAATAATTGGTAAAATAAATTGTATAAAGGGTGCACGATAATATATATATATATATATATATATATATATATATATATATATATATATATATATATATATATATATATATATATATATATATATATATATATATATATATATACACATACATATATATATATATATAAAAGAGAAGTACCGAACCAGAGATGGGCAACGTCCATCTTCCCGACATGTAACGATTCTTGACGCGCGTGAGGGACACACATGTCATCTGCACACAAGCACGGAAGGGAAACACACGGTGAAGAAAAATAGCCAGAAATACATGAACGATAGAGAATGACGACGAACAAATAAATATACCTAGAAATCTGACTGTTTAAGTATTAGGGTTCAGAGCGCCATCCCAGAAGCTCAGTCACAAACCTAGATTCATGCGCCTGAGAACCTCCTGACAAAGACCAGACTGAGGCAACGCGTCGCTTTGATCACTCTGTGGCAAAAAACTGACCTCGTGGTGGAGACGTTTGACGGCGAGACGAGACAGGAGACATGTATTATAACATTACATGCGTATTAAATAAACACAAAACGAGGGATTAGAGCACGTTAGCTAGTTAGTTGACAGCTTCTTTTTTTTTTCATCTGTAGGAAACAAAAATGTGGTTGTGTCTCTCTAAACACAACAAAAGAAGGAGAATCAATCCACCAAGGAGCTGACATTAAGGAAGAGAGAGAAAAAATGTTTTTTTTTTTTTTTTATGTATCATTGTACGTAATGTTTCCTTTCTTACACACACACACACACACACACACACACACACACACACACACACACACACACACACACACACACACACACACACACACACACACACACACACACACACAGAGAGAGAGAGAGAGAGAGAGAGAGAGAGAGAGAGAGAGAGAGAGAGAGAGAGAGAGGAGAAAGGTGGGGGAGAGAGGGAGAGATTGTGAAATAGACACACATGCAAGTTCTGGTGAACAGTTTATAATATCTGCAAATTCCTCTGCTATTCAGACTCGCCTTTTTTTGTTGCAGTTTCTTTTATCACCTTTGATAACTTAAGCTGCATAATGCTTCCATTTTTTGTCTGGTATTTCACTGAATCTATTTACAGTATATTCTTGTATAAAATGAAGTATTTCACAGTACCTGAGGCCTGGAGCTGTCTGTCTTCCTCGCTTTACTTCTACTTCATTACAGCCCTGGTATATACCACAGGTGAAGCACTGCCACACTTGCTAACTAACTAACTGATTCATTTATCGGAGACTCACCGACATTTCCGTAGTTTTGTAAGGACAAATTTGCAACGGAGACCTTGGATGTTTTCCTCTTTTCTGCAATTATCTTCACATTCCGGGATGACTAAGCGCGTTGTGATGAGTGACTCGCTGGAACTTTGTGGCTTATCACTTTAGCTTATCCTGTTCAGAAGGAAAGTTTTTATAGTATTTTTGCCATTGCTTACCCGCCCCTAATGCTAGGTAGCTAGCCAGTGTGTGTGTGTGTGTGTGTGTGTGTGTGTGTGTGTGTGTGTGTGTGTGTGTGTTCATGTACCTGGAAGATCCTGTTTATTTTATTCTTTTCTTATTTATTGCAGATGATATGTCAGCCTAATTAACTAATACTCAGTCTTTATTTTTATCCTAACTATTATGTTTCATGTTATCATCCGTACCAGCACCACTGCTGCTAGGAACATTATCAACAACACCAACAATAACAACAATAACAACAACAACAGCATCAACAACAGCACAAACGATACTAACAACACATCAAATGACTTCCGGCTCTTAATCCATCATGAACCTATCTGTACAAATAAAAATTAAGGTATTGATAATACTTTTTTTATTTACACTAATGACTCCTACTATAATGCTTTTTATTTTAGTAGGTTTCCGGATAAAGAAGGAAGAGAGAGAGAGAAAGAGAGAAAGGGAGGGAGAGGTGAGGTTCTCCTATGCTTTACAATTCATTATCAGATATGGACTTGTGATATACTAGTAATCTCATCATAAATATTCCTTTTCTATGTATTCCTGTGTATTTGTTGTATGTTTTTGTTCAACTTCTTCATTTTAGATTAGCAGTGTAAATTCATCTTGTGTGCCTCACTGTTCCTCGTATTCCTCCTCATATGAAGTTTTGATACACAGGTAATTTCATCGTAAGCACTCCATTCCTGTGTATTCCTATATATTTTCTTTTTTTTTTTGTGTGTGTGTGTCCAGCTAGCTTCTCTCTTCTCACGTCAGCAGTGTAATTCATCTTCTGTTCCTTTGTGTCTCTCGTATTCCTCCTCCTCCTCCTCATCCTCCTTCTCCTCCTCCTCCTCCTCTTCCTCTTCCTCTTCCTCTTCCTCTTCCTCTTCCTCTTCCTCTTCCTCCTCCTCCTCCTCCTCCTCCTCCTCCTCCTCCTCCTCCTCCTCCTCCTCCTCCTCCTCCTCCTCCTCCTCCTCCTCCTCCTCCTCCTCCTCCTCTCTTGTTGTTGACAGCTGCAGCATTCCGCCTCATATCCTGCCCGCCTCGGACGCCATGAAAGTTTTGAAATATGACTTGTAATTAGAGACAAGCTGTAACCAAGCCTTCCTAGCTCCTCCACTCTTGCACCTCCCTTCCCCTCCACCTTCCTCTCCATCCCTCCTCAACTCCAGCTTCGGCCCCTCAGCTACCTACCTCCATGCGTTTTCTTTTCCCCGGCTCTCTCACCTTGTTTTTTTCAGTGTTCTTTTAAATCCATTTGTTTTCTTGTTTTTGTTTCCTTTTAATGCCGATCTCTATTCTTCTATTCTCTTGTCCACCCTCTGGTCCTGTCAATTTCTTACATTCTCACCTCTCTCTCTCTCTCTCTCTCTCTCTCTC
>NC_087152.1:28666816-28689316 GCF_035594125.1 Scylla paramamosain | reverse complement strand
GCATGTCAACGATGTGTGTGTGTGTGTGTGTGTGTGTGTGTGTGTGTGTGTGTGTGTGTGTGTGTGTGTGTGTGTGTGTGTGTGTGTGTGTGTGTGTGTGTAAGAGACACAAAGACACAAACAGGGACAGGGATAAAAAAGAATCAGACTGACAGGCAGACAGATAGACACAGACAGACAGACAGACAGACTGACTGACAGACGTACAACGATACAGGTAAACGCAGATACAGACAGAATGTCAGCAACAAATCACATATGCGGAATTGCAAAGAATATCATACTTCAAACAATTTCCTTTATTTTCTCTTGTTCCACAATTGTTATCAATGTTGGTTTTGTCATCGTGTGTGTGTGTGTGTGTGTGTGTGTGTGTGTGTGTGTGACACTTAACTGTGTTTTGTTATTCGCATTTGATGCAATCCAGCTTTGGCTTCCAATAAAATATGGAAACATACGAGGAGAGGGAGGAGACGAGAGGTATTGGAGGTTTTGTTGATGATGATGGTGATGATGATGATAATAATGTTGATGATGATGATAATGATGATGAAGATGATGATGATGTTTGTGTGTTTGTGTATCCTCAGAATGAAAATGGGCATATTTTTCTTTATAATTATCAATCAGTTATTTAATTTTATACCTGTGTTAATATGTTTTGATGGGGGAAGATTTATTAGTCAGCTAGTGTGATGAAGGTTACACGAGATTGTAGAAATAGTGCAGATGAAATACTTTCTTCGATTTCTTTCCTGCAGTCGGCAGTTTGATGGAAGTTGAGCTCAAAAGAACGTGGACTGACAATTGAACACATTGATAGACAAACACCTTGGCACGCTGAGAGAAGCAGTCACATAAAGATCACACACACACACACACACACACACACACACACACACACACACACACACACACACACACACACACACACACACACACACACACACTCACCAAAAAAATAAATAAAAAATATAAAAAAAAGCTTTTTACGAAAATTTTACATTAATACTTAAATAAATAAATAATTAAATGTGTATGTAATAGTGGTAGTAGTAGTAGTAGTAGTAGTAGTAGTAGTAGTAGATTGTAGTAGTGGTCGTGCTGGTGGTGGTACTGTAGAGTCACCGGTCACTCTCCTGCTTTCCCTTCTCTGCCAGTGAAAAGCTCCCCACAGCGCCGCCCTCACCAGGGGAAGTTATGGCGCAAAGCTTAACACACGGCGCTTGGTCCTCTTTGGCACCTGACCAAGGAGAGGGAGGGGACGACAGGGAGGAGGAGGAGGAGAAGGAGAAATAGGAGGAAGAGGAGAGGGAATTAGACGAATAGGAAGAGGAAGAAAATAAGAAAAAATATTGCAGTAGAGAAAGACAATGAAGGGTAATGATAATAAAAGGATGTCAAGGTTGATGAGAGAAAAAAAGAGTGAAGTCGTGTGGCGAATAATGAGGTTTGAAATGGAGTAACTGGAGAAGGATGAGAAAAGATCGAACAAGAAAAATACGAGAGTAAGAGATAAGAATAAGGAAAATGAGAAGGAGGCGGTGGAAAAGTATAAGAGGAATAAGAATAAGAAGAGGAGAAGAAAAGTGAGAAAGGATTAATGATAATAATAATAATAATAATAATAATAATAATAATAATAATAATAATAATAATAATAATAATAATAGTAAAAGTGGATGAAGAGGAAAAGGAAGAGAAAGAGGAAGAGGAGCAGAATAAAAAAGAGAAAACAATAAAGAGAAAGAGGCAGCCCAGGAAAAAAAAATAAACAGCGTCAAGAGGTGGAGGTGAAAGAAAAGGAAAAAGCGGAAACATAGATAAAATTTCAAATAGAACAAATACCAAGGGTTCATTTCTATTTCTGCTGCGAAGTGAGACTGAACTGATGCATCTGGTGACCTTGTACGGGGCGAGAACATTGTGCCAGGTGATTGTGCCGCGTAAAAAAAAAAAAAAAAAAAAAAATGGCGGGCTGAGAGAGAGAGAGAGAGAGAGAGAGAGAGAGAGAGAGAGAGAGAGAGAGAGAGAGAGAGAGAGAGAGAGAGAGAGAGGAAGGACATTCGCTTCGTTTGTAGAAGAGGGAAAAAATGCTTATTATTCATGAGTATATACTGCCTTGACGCTTCTCTGAGTGAAGGTGAAAATTTATAAATAGCAGCAGTAAGAAAAAAAAACATTAATGAAATCGCCTTTCCTGGAAATGTTACCTTAGTTCAGATTTTAAAGTGTGTTTAATTTTCGTACTCAGATCGTGTTTGTTGAAAGAGGAAAATGAGGAGGGAGAGGAGGAGGAAGAAGAAAAAAAGGAGGAGGAGAAAGAAGAGGAAGAAGACAAAGACGAAGGAGGAAGTGTAAGAAAAGGAGGGAAAGAAAAAAGAAAAGAAGTAAGGAAGGAAGGAAGAAGGGAGGCAGGATGGGAGGAAAATAGAGAAAATGAAGGAGAAAGAAAAAAATACAGTAGAAGGAAAGCTAAAAAAATAAATAAATAAAAGAAGAAGGGAACACAATACCTGGGACACAAGAACATAAGGAGATGAGAGAGGCCTGCACGTAGGAATCCTTCTGTGAAATGTACTTTATTATTTCCACGTATCATTCTCAACTGTAAATTTGTGTCATTTTCTTTTGAGGCTTTTATTATTTCCACGTATCATTCTCAACTGTAAATTTGTGTCATTTTCTTTTGAGGCTCCCTAATGACACAGCACTAAAAACTTGATTAATGAGTTTATTAATTTATCTACGTACCATTCAATTTGAGAACCAATTCCTTCCTATTTCACTTTTTTTTAAATTTAACTTTATCAGAGCTTGAAAAGAAGGAAAAGAAAGATAATAAGGAGGCGAGGGACGGAAAGTTTCATTAACGTCAACAACAACAACAACAACAACAACAGCAGCAGCAGCAGCAGCAGCAGCAGCAGCAGCAGCAGCAACAGCAAGATGTCAACGATCTGTGTCACAGGACAGGCCACAGAAGGTAATGCCTGGTCTTCAGGTGGCTCTCTCTGCTCGCGCACCCTTTTACCACTTCCTCCCACGCCTCGCACCTCCTCCCTCCTCTCTCACGTCACCTCCTCCCACTCCTCTCGTTTTACCCCTCACCGCTTTAACCTCTTCTTGGCTTCCTCAGCGTCATCTGCTTCCTCATCTCACCGTCCTTCCTCCTCCTCCTCCTCCTCCTCCTCCTCCTCCTCCTCCTCCTCCTCCTCCTCCTCCTCCTCCTCGTCCTCGTCCTCCTCTTTCTCTTTCATTTCCATTCCCCTTCTCTTTTTTTGTGACAAAGGAGGTTATGCAAGGAAAATACTTTGTTGTGTGTGTGTGTGTGTGTGTGTGTGTGTGTGTGTGTGTGTGTGTGTGTGTGTGTGTGTGTGTGTGTGTGTGTGTGTGTGTGTGCCAGCCAAATATTGGAGCGAAACCATAACGTTCTCAGTTGCCTTTGTTTTTTTTTTTTTTTTATGCCCTTTCCATTTTTTTTTTTTTTTTTTGCGGGGGGGTTAGATCGTAACGGAGTCATTCAACAGCCTTCATTTTTTCGATTTTTTAATATATATATATATATATATATATATATATATATTTATATATATATATATATATATATATATATATATATATATATATATATATATATATATATATACATAATTTTTTTTTTTTTTTCGTAATTCTCTTTGCCAGGAATCTAAAATAATGTTATTGGATTTTATTCCTTTGTGTGTCGAGTAGCAGCACAAGTGTTCGTATACACACACACTCCACCCGCAATTGACCAACCTGTACTGATCCGCCCGCTTACCTTACCACATCTATACACATCGTCTCGTCTCTCGTGTCTTTGTGGCGGTAGTAATGTTCATCAAATACTCATGTACATAGTCACTCAAGGAGCGTACTGCCCCGTCCATTTAACTACCTATATCTATATTTACATGTCTCATTCCTCGCGTCTTTGTGGTGGTGTAATATTTATTGTGTTGCGCCAAACTTTCCTGAAGCACCCACCGGTTTTTCCTCCCTCGCGGCAGCTTGGTTGTGTTCCCGGTGAAGGCGGGCGGCCACGGCCTCGTTTGCCTTGAAGGAGAAGCGAGGAAGGTGAGGCGTCTTTTCCACCTCATGGCCACGAGGTCACTGACTCCTTGTGTGGGAGTCTCAGCCACCCCATGAGATCCATACTTCCATGAATCAAAATCTTGACTCCTTTGCCGCGTTTCCTTTACTTGTGGTGCAGAAGAGTAAATATAGTACGTCTATATTTTGGTTGCGGTAAGGAGTTCATGTTATGCAATTTGTCAAAAGATATTATTATAGCTACATTGAATGTATACATGAAATGAGGGCTTCATGGAAGTAATCCACTGCTTAATTTTTTTTTAAACCATTCTCTACACATAACTTATAGAAAGTAAATAAAAGTACGATTGTATTTGGGTTCCAGGAAGGAGTTTGTGTTATACAATTTGTCAAAGAAAACCTTATTATTGTAATAACGATATTTACTTGAGATGAGGCCTTCAAGAAAGTAATCCTAACCCTCATATTCTTTTCTACCCTTCACAGCACGAAACTTCTGAATTAGGAAGAAAAAGAGGGAAAAGAATGAATCCATGTCCGTCTCTGTTATTAGTCAAGAAATTAAGCCCCATTGAAGTCCTTACCGGGTCGTTGACCTCACGGTGCGTAGGTTAGTGTTGATATAATCTGTAGGTATTGCTGTTTATTTCCACTACACACTCATAGCTCTTTTGAAACACTTGGTGAGAAACGACCCCGAGCCAATATGTTCCGACATGAACCGTGAAGGCAGTGCGTTGTATACACACACACACACACACACACACACACTCTCTCTCTCCTCTCTCTCTCTCTCTCTCTCTCTCTCTCTCTCTCTCTCTCTCTCTCTCTCTCTCTCTCTCTCTCTCTCTCTCTCTCTCTCTCTCTCTCTCTCTCTCTCAAAGATGACAAACAAACAAACCACCTCCATGTGATACACGTACAATTGAGAAATGTGTGTGTGTGTGTGTGTGTGTGTGTGTGTGTGTGTGTATGTGTGTGTGTGTGTGTGTGTGTGTGTGTGTGTGTGTGTGTGTGTGTATTGGACAGCCGAAACTGTGGGTTTAAATAGGATGAAATTTTGCAGGCGAATTGGAATCCGGCCGCAAATGGATCAAAATGTATTTCATTCTGATTGATATTTTTCCAAAGTGGTATTTAGGAGGTCGAAGTTCCCCTTTGGAAATGCAAATTCTCTCCAATGCCTGTAACTTTGCTCGTATGCCATTCATTTTGGTGCTATTGAAAAACTCTTTTGGAAGCCCAACCGTACATACAATTAACAGGACAGTCATGTGGGTCATTGACTTTTGATAGAATTTTGCAGGGAATGGATCAAAATTAATTTTACCTCAATTGAAATTCTCCAAGTAGGGATACTTAGGATACAAACTACCCATATATGCAACATTACAAATGCACATTTCATCATCGTACTTGCGAATTTCATTGTAGAACACCCATTTTGGTATTATGGGAAATGACTTTGGGAGTGCCAACTATATATATAAATATATATATATATATATATATATATATATATATATATATATATATATATATATATATATATATATATATATATATATATATATATATATATATATATATATATATATATATATACAAGCAAGTAGTTAATGATGTAAAATGATATTTTATATCAGGGGTCACAAAATATCTTTACTCTTCAAACAAGAACATCAGTAACAGTTCATATCATAAGCCATGTGGATTATACACTAAAGCAAGAGTTACCGACCAGTTGGGTTATTATTCTCTTGTTAATTACTTTTCTACCACCTTTAATCTACCTGTGATTATTTATTACCTATTCTATAAGACCACGATGTTTGTGTTTGGACGCCTGCTATGTCTGTACCCACCACTACGACCGTCGACACCACCACCACCACCACCACCACCACACCACCATCACGTCGCCCGCGCTGTGCAGCAAACAGTCCGTGGCATCGCTCGAGCAAACGTAAGACAAATGAGGGAGATGGAATAAACAGCCCCCGCCATCAATCACGGTGGCAGCTCCTCTCCCGAATTTCCATCAGGCAGTGGTTCAGCAAGACAGTCGTTGTGGTGGTGGTGGTGGTGGTGGTAGAGGTGGTGGTGCTGGCCGGGACACGGGGACACAGGGACACGTCTGCTATGCTGGGTGTCTATTTGCTCTGCTTTCCTTTGCTTTCCTTCTTTCTTGCTTTTATTGCATATAATTTTTCGTAGTATTTTAATTATCACCTTCACTTAGTGCTTCTTACATATTTTTCTTTCCTCGTTTATTCTTTTCTTCTATTTTCACTATTTTCCTTTTCTCTTTTGTCATTTTTTTCTCCTGCTAATTTCCTTCCTACTTTACATACGTATCCCTTTTTCCTTGCATTTTAGTATGTCTTCTTTTTTTTTTCTTATCTTATTTTCTTCATTCAGTCTTATTTTCTGTTTCTTATTTCTCTCTATCATTTAATTTTCTTTGCTGCTCACTTCTTTTGGACTGCTTCTTTCTTATCTTTTCTTCGTTCGGTCCTTTTCATTCCTTCTTTTCTTCCATTTTCTCTATTTTTCTTCGTTTCTCTCATCTCTTTCTTTTTGTTCTTCCTTCATTACTTCATTTATCCAATTTCATCTTTCTTCCTTTGCTTTTTGTTCATCGTTTTCTTTCTTCTTTTTTTCTTTTCCTCCTCTTCTTCATTTTTTTTTTCGCTTTGGCTGCCTAATATCCTTTGCTGCTATTCTTTTCGTTCTTCACTTCTTCACACATTCGTTCCTTTTGATTTTTCCCTCTCTTCTCTTCAACACGTCCTTTTGCTTCTTTCCTTCCTACAATCCTTCTTTCCTCCCTTCTTCCTTTCCTTCATCACACACACCACAGAGGAAAGAGAACCATTTCTTATGCCTGTTTCTTCTTCACTCCTTTCTGAATCTTCACTATTTTCCTTCTCCCTTCCTTCCTTACTTATTTATTATCTTATCTTCATTTTATTTTTTATTTTTACCTCTTATTTCACACTTTTGCTAAGACCATTTAACTATTTTTAACATGTTTCCTCCGTCCTTACTTTATTCCACCCTCTTATTCTTTCCCTCTTATTCTTCCTTCCTTCCTATAATAGTGATTCTGTTAGGGAAGGCTATTCCTCCCCCTCTGTTTCTCCCTCTCACTGTGTCTCTTCTTGTTTGATTTATATGTGGGCTAAAGGACTGACGGTTTACCAGCGAGATGACCCTCACAGCCCTTCCCCCCCCCCCTCTCTCTCTCTCTCTCTCTCTCTCTCTCTCTCTCTCTCTCTCTCTCTCTCTCTCTCTCTCTCTCTTCTCTCTCTCTCTCTCTCTCTCTCTCCTCTCTCTCTCTCTCTCTCTCATCTCTCTCTCTCTCTTCTCTCTCTCTCTCTCTCTCTCTAAGGGGACGAGGGAAGGTAGCTGCCTCGCTTCACTAACGACAGACTTGAGGAACTAGAGGCGTACTGACACACAAACAAAAACCCATAAACACACACACACACACACACCACACACACACACACACACCACACACACACACACACACACACACACACACACACACACACACACACACACACACACACACAAAGGGGACGATAGAGGCTCATACTTCTACAAATGGAGACAAATATAGTCGCTAAATTGAACATTCTACTCACCCTATAAAAAAGAGTACACAAAAAGCCAATAAAAACACAAGATGAATGTGCCATTTTTTCTTCCCCAGGACTGACCACTCAGAATTGTTTTAAGAGAGAGAGAGAGAGAGAGAGAGAGAGAGAGAGAGAGAGAGAGAGAGAGAGAGAGAGAGAGAGAGAGAGAGAGAGAGAGAGGAGAGAGAGAGAGAGAGAGAGAGAGAGAAGGGTTACGGTAAATTATTCATATACATTAAGGTAATTAAGGAGTGAGATGGAAAAATTAATTGATAAATTGCCAGAGAGAGAGAGAGAGAGAGAGAGAGAGAGAGAGAGAGAGAGAGAGAGAGAGAGAGAGAGAGAGAGAGAGAGAGAATGATACGGTCAGCTACGCGTCTTCCTCTGTCTTTCTCTCAACGATATAACAAAAAAAATAGATTGATGCCTGGATGCCTTTTCCCTCCATCTCTCCTGTCCCTCCTCTCTCCTCCATTGCTTTTCCACTCTCCCTCTCTCCCTCCCTCCCTCCCTCCCGCCTTCTTGGACCCAAAGCTGATATCAAGTTGGGACAAAGAAATGAACTAACTGGGTAAGAGTGATTTCGCCTTGACGAAAAATAATGGGAAAACTGTACCAACTGTTTCATACGAGGAGGAGGAGGGTGGAGATGGAAGAGGAGGAGAAGGAGGAGGAAGAGGAGGAGGAGGAGGAGGTGGAGGTGGATGTGGATGTGGAAGAGGAGGAGAGGAGGAAGAGAAGAAGAAGAAGAAGAAGAAGAAGAAGAAGAAGAAGAAGAAGAAGAAGAAGAAGAAGAACCAGCGGAGAAGGAGAACGAAGGAAGGCAGAAAAGTAAGAAAAGGAGACAACAGAGAATTTGAAGCAGGAAGCAAATAAAATAAAAGAAGGAGAAGAGGAAAAGGGAAAAAAAGAAAATGAGATAAAGGAGGAGAAGGAGGAGGATGGGAGAAAGTAAGGATGGCAGAAAGGCATAAAGGGAAAAAATCATTAAAATAAGAACCAGAAAATTAGAAGATAAGTAAGGATCAAAAAGGGGAGATGAGGAAACAGGAGGGAGAAAAATGGGGAAAAAAAGAGAAAAAAGGAAACATATAGGAAGAGGGAAAGGATGATAATAATGGAGTGAATTTAGAGGAAGATGAGGAATAGAAGGATGTTTATGCATTACGAGGTACACATAATTAATTCAGTGTGATTTATACAAAAGTGGAATGACAGAGAAGGGATTGCTGGAGTGCGAGGGAGGCGAGTGGAAGGGGAAATTAATGAAGGGAGGAATAAGAACCTCACCCATATGTAGTGATTAGAAACGAGGGAAGAACAATAAAAGTGCTGCTGTTTAGATGATAAATTCAAGTGTTTTGCAAGAGGTTGTTATTATTATTGTTTTTTTCTTTTGCTGTTTGTTTTTTGTTGTTATTACTACCCTTGTTATTTATTTTGTCCTTGTTGTTGTTGTTGTTGTTGTTGTTGTTGTTGTTGTTGTTGTTGTTACTATTATTATTATTATTATTATTATTATTATTATGATGATGATGATGATGATGATGATGATGGTTGTGTGTGGTAGTGACGGTGGTAGTGATGGTGATCGTGATGGTGGTAGTTGTGGTGGTGGTGGTGGTGATGCTGATGGTGGTAGTGGTGGTGGTGGTGATAATGATAGCGGTGGTGAGTGTGATTAGCAGGATACGGAGTTAGTGGTCGTCAACCTTTTTTAATCCAAAGACAAGGGCGCCCCACAACTCATCTGCGTCAGCTGGGAGGGGTAGGGGGAAACACTGTAGGGGTGAGGGGAGGGATGTGGCTAAGGAGGGTTAGGGTTAAACAAATAATACCACGCCTGGCTTCGGGCGTCTTGACGGTTTTCTCTCTCTCTCTCTCTCTCTCCTCTCTCTCTCTCTCTCTCTCTCTCTCTCTCTCTCTCTCTCTCTCCCTCTCTCTCTCTCTCTCTCTCTCTCTCTCTCTCTCTCTCTCTCTCTCTCACACCTTAAGTGTCAAGGAGACGAACTATATATAAAAAATATAAAAAAAGAAACTCATCTTGCCGAAGAGCTTTTACGTATAAAAATTACAACACTTATTAAGGAGAAAAAAATTATAGAGGTAACTGTTCCTCGTTGATTATGAGTGAAAAGTTTACTTCATAACATTAACACAGTAAATCTCTAGAGGCCTCCTTATCAAACTTTATTTCATTTTCACACATAAAAAAGTAAAATACAAAAATCGTATCTGTATTCGGCATTTGCTAATACTTGATCGCTTATAGAAGTTACTGATAGTTCTTATACGGATGGCTTGGAAGACATTGGAAGACTCGATATAACAGACAATCTTTACCAGTGCCCAGATAAAATTTATGATCAAAATATGGTTTATTATTGTTATTATTATTATAATTATTATTATTATTATTATTATTATTATTATTATTATTATTATCATTATTATTATTATTATTATTATTATTATCATTATTATTATTATTATTATTATTATTATTATTATTATTATTATTGTTACTGTTATCATCAGTGTGTGTGTGTGTGTGTGTGTGGTGTGGGTGTGTGTGTTTCAGGAATATATCAAAGATGTATTATCTACAAAGGAACGGGAAGTTACAGATATATAACCAATTATACGAAAGAGATATATATATATATATATATATATATATATATATATATATATATATATATATATATTATATATATATATATACTATATATATATATATATATATATATATATATATATATATATATATATATATATATATTCTTTCTTTGTTTCTTTTCTTTTCTCTTTTTTCTTTCGTCTTTCTTTCTTTTTTTGCAAACTGGAAAGGAAAACAAAAAAAAAAAGACAATTTGCAGTTGGTTGACGAAGGGTGATTAGAAAGGGAAGAAGAGGAGTATGTGGAGGAAGCGGGTGGGAAAGTTATGGGATGGAACTGTAATGGAAGGGAGGGATGTTATGAGAGGGAGGGGGACGGGGAGAGATGAGTGCGGGGTCTGGATAACTACGAGAAAGTTCAATGTTCATGGTTCCTTAAGATACATAGAGTCAGTGAATGAATCCCTAGAGACTCTGATGTTTTTCTCTTTTTACACATTGCTAGTATATTTCCCTTTCCTTAAATTGTTTCTCAGTGATAAAAGCTTAACCCAATCCTTCACACTTCACATTTGGATATATGTTGAGTTTTCTTGATAGAGATGCCCAACCATCAGTAACAGTGTACATATTACTTGCACACCTTCATACCTGCCTCTCTGACACTTTTGGCACTGGCGACGCGTTAGAGGCGCAAACATCATTTCAAATACATATATTTTTGGTGTGCATGTTTGTAATAATCAATATTTAATATTATTCTATTAAAAGCCTGTTAATGCTGAGTGTTTGTCGTGTCGAACATCCTTTTTGTAACAACAGGACAGATGGTTCTGCTACGTTCATGGACTTGCCTAGAGCATGACTTGAAAGAAAAAATAAAGATTTCCAAGGAAGAGAGGAAATATTGAGGGTCTATGTCGAAATATTACCTTCATACAAGAATAAAAATGTGAATAATGCAATAGAGAGAAACTTGATCATATTTTTTATAAACAATATTACAAAATCCGGATAAATTCCCTCAATCACATATCTGTCACACGCACGATACGAACTAGGATAAAAATATGACAACCATCCCACTGGCGATGTGACAAAGGCATCATGGGAGATCCTCTTCCTCCTGCTTCTCGGCGATGGCATCCTCCCGCACCACCCTCCGCACCACCACCTCGTCTCGCCGCACGAACCGCGTGTCGATCTCCCGCACCTTTGACAGCATCTCTCTGATATGGGACTTAAGATCAACGAGTGAGGAGGAAGGACGTCCTTCAGGCGACGCTGACGACAAGCTGAAGTGTCTTGTGCCGCTGCTGCTTCTGCCGGAGAACGTGGTCTCGGAGTTGTCGTTCTCATCAGCTGGGACTCCCGTGGATTGAGAGATGGAAGGGGGAAGACGGGCTGAGAGAGTCTGTGTGAAACGGCAGAATTTCTTGAGAGGTGGTAACAGAGTTGAAACGGGACCGTGATGTGATGGCGAGCGAGGAAGGTGCGGATGAAGAGGTGGTGTGAAACGACTGTGTGAACCGGTGATCGTGGTGGAGGACGGAACTTGTGACGTGGTGATAGTGGTGGAGAGCAGGGCGTGGGTGGTAGTGGAAGGGAGTTGGTTTAATGGCGAGGTGGGATGATGGAGGCGCGAGTTGCTGGAATGAGGGCGGATCCGAGTGGGCGGTGGTGCTGGGTTCAAGGGAGCAACCGCATTGTGGGGATGTTTTGCATTAGAGGAGGCAAACTTGGGTACAGGCTTGGCAGTGGGGTTCGGCAGTTGCTCTGTCACACGTGGGCTGGGCGAGTTGGTCTGGTCTACATTACGGGATAAGGTAAGCGGTCTGGTTGAGTCTTCATCGCGGGGTAGAGCCCAGTACAGTAGTACGAAGAAGATGACCATCATAGCCGTAATGCAGCACACACAGCCCAGTTGCACCCACACAAGGCTCGCGAACCACGGCATCAGGCAGGGTGAAAGTCTCATCCTTCCGCCACGAGAAGCCGCGCTGGATCCTCCTCCTTCTGACATGACGTGATATTAGAAACCATGAAAAATATAATTCCAAGAAGATGGAATTCAATAGCTACAGTTCATTTTTCCATCCTGTACCTCCCTTTGCAATTTCACTTTCTTTCCTTTTAGCCCTTTACTAGCTTCACAGTTTTTACCCACCCTTTCTTTCCATAGGTATCCCTTTTCTTCCTGTTTCTTACATTTTTCCTGGCAGCACATTCTCGTATTTTAAGCTTCGTATGAATTTCGACCAATTCACATTCACGGGTTCATGTGCGACACTTATTATGTCTTTTGTACAGTGCATGTTTGGTGATTTTGGATTTATACTGTACTACCAGAAATACCCGGCGTTGCTCTGGTAAAATTTTGTTCTCCAAAGCATTGTTTATCACCTTAAGTCAGTCGTTTGCCCGGCAAAGCTATTAACCAAAACAGAGTTTACTTTATAATGAACCTTAAATATACTTCCGTTTACTGTTGTACGTGTCCTGTGTCGGTGACCATTAAGAATGTTTCCCCTGAATGAACTCTTTAGGACGTACAATTTATTGATTTCTGTTGGAAGCTGTTATTTCAACATTTTTAAGTTACAAAAGTGGATATTTTCTGCTCTGAGTGGACTTGATGAAACAAAGACCCAAGCTAACAATGACTGCTTGGCGCCACCATCAAAAAATGAGTTACAGTATACCTGGCGCCACCATCAACAGTTGGGTTACGGTGACAGATTTGCCTGAATAATCAAACGGTTTTGGATTGGAAGTAGTGAAGACAGCCTATGTCACTCCCCGGATCAAAGAGAAACCTCCTCCCAAATTTCATCACAGTCATTTCAATGGTTTTCCCGTGAAAACCGGACACACCCACACACAGACAAGACAGACAGACTGTGTTTTATTATATAAGAGATCCGAAGCTTTACCTACGCTGTCATTTTTTTTTTTTTCTTTCTCAAACTGAGTGCTAATTGTTTTCAAGTCTTAGTATTACTAGACCACATACAAGACCCTCATTTTACTGGTGTTGAGTTTCTATGTGAAGGTTCGTGGCTGTGGGCTTGATCGTGGCTCTCGACTATTAATCCGTGGGAGAGGTAGCGATCTTCCATAACCCTGGCCGGCACCACTTGACCGCTCTGTCACGGCGCTGTATTTCACTCAATATAAAGTTCATCATGTCCTTTCATTAAAGATACTGCATATTTTAATTGTTTCTTTTTCCAGTGCTTCACCTTGATAGAAATCACAAATGTTCTCGATTTTTTAAGATCAGATAACGAGAGAGCAACGTACGAATAACGTAGAGACGATGGTGAGATTTGAATTTTTTTTTTTTTTTTTTTTTTATAGTTCGACCTTTAGAAACAAGACAATCGTTTCCACTACGCATCACATCCACTCGCAGTGTGAGTGATGAATAATGTCCAGGACATGAATTCTTCATATCTGTCCCTCCGATACGTCGCCGTCGCGATCCCGTTCCAGTGTGTGTGTGTGTGTGTATTTTTCACCCACGGTTGTCTCTCGGTCGCGTGACACTGCCTGTTGTTCCCCTTCAGGAAGAGCTTGGACACCATCACGACCGATTTTTGGCAAGGAATGAGACTACACACGATACAAATGGGCAGTGAGATCAGTCTCTCAGCTTACATCCTGCACCCACATGCCGAGTGCATGCGTGCGCGCGTGCGTGCGTGCGTGAGTACGCGCGCGTGCGATCCATAAGTGAGGGAAAAAAAATGAAAAACTGGAAGGGTTATCGGAGGTTTGTCAGCACCAAGTGTTAGGTAGCTGTAGTGCTTCACGTAACCATACACGCACAAATGAGTCTTATGTACATGTCCGTAGATATCTGTACCAATATACTGCATAATAATCACTTTACCGATCTATATATTGTAAATGGATGCATAGCGGACGCATATCTGTATATGCATATGCCTACAAAGTAATTGTTAGAAATAGAAAATCCAGCTCAGTTCGGTAATGGTCCTCATGTGTATTTTCGGCTTGCATTTATTAGGCTGCTGTGCGCACTTTTTCACCATATACATTTATCCCAATCGATTTTAAATGGAGCTCCATGATATTTTGGAACGCCTTCTGTATATGCCATTTCTCTTTTTTTACGTTTCTGTCCCACATACGTGTCCTGCCATGATCACCTCTTCAGGAGATTTACATTTAATTCTTCACTAAAAGCGGGACTAAATCACAGACGCAAAGAATCAGTGAATACATGCATATTTTTTATTTTATGGTTCATAACGGAGATAAAACTCCGTGTGTGTGTGTGTGTGTGTGTGTGTGTGTGTGTGTGTGTGTGTGTGTGTGTGTGTGTGTGTATGTGTGTGTCAGAAAGAGAGAGAGAGAGAGAGAGAGAGAGAGAGAGAGAGAGAGAGAGAGAGAGAGAGAGAGAGAGAGAGAGAGAGAGAGAGAGAGAGAGAGAGCACGTTCCCACTAGCACTAACTTACGTAACATTAATACAAAGTTTTGCCTTACTCCTTTCACTAACGTATTTTATTCACATTTTTTTTTCCTTTGATGTATTTTCTGCGTGGCTTTTTCTCCAAACCTATTTTTCTTTTCCTTCCTTTTTCCTTCCCATGTTCTTTCTCTCCCTTCCCTTCTTTTGTTTCTCCCTCTCCTTTCCACTAATACCCCCCTTCCCCAAATACTCTCTCTCTCTCTCTCTCTCTCTCTCTCTCTCTCTCTCTCTCTCTCTCTCTCTCTCTCTCTCTCTCTCTCTCTCTCTCTCTCTCTCTCTCTCTCTCTCTCTCTCTCTCTCCCTCCCTCCCTCCCTCCCTCCCTCTCTCTCTCTCTCTCTCTCTCTCTCTCTCTCTCTCTCTCTCTCTCTCTCTCTCTCTCTCTCTCTCTCTCTCTCTCTCTCCATTCGTACTCTGCTCACGTTCTTTGCTCTACCTCATATTTTTCATCCTAAAGTTTTTCCTTCCTTCCATTTTTATCTCATAATTTTTCCTTTATAAATATTTATTTTCATTATCCTTTTCCCATCTTCTCTCGCTGTTTTCTTTTGGGTAATTTTTTTTTCCCCGCCCCTTTCCGTTTTAAGTTTTGTTTCCATAGTTTCTTCTTCCACCAAAACTTTTTGACAACTTTGAAATGGGCGTTTAGGTGGAACCAATAGAAATGTTGGAGTGATGTTATTGGTAGTAGAAGTAGTATTTGTGATAGTAGCAGTAGTTGTAGAAGTAGATTCAGGAGCAGCAGTAATAAAAACAATAACAAGAACAATACCACCGCCACCATCACCCTTCGCAACAACACCAACTGTTAATGATATTCCTCCCGTTGTTTCTCCGCTTGCTGCTGCTGTCTCTAAAGAATACTTGCATTTTAAACAATAACATATAGTAGTAGAAAGACGTTGTAGCAAGAGAGAGAGAGAGAGAGAGAGAGAGAGAGAGAGAGAGAGAGAGAGAGAGAGAGAGAGAGAGAGATTCATCTTCTTTATCTTCATATCAGTTTTAGTGGGCACAAGGAAGAGGAAAGAAATGGACAAGGGAAGAGAGGGAGAAGTGAAGTCTTGTAGGAAAAGGAAGAGGGACGTGAGGGAAGAGAAAACAAGAGGTTGGGGCCTGACCGAGACGCGGCGTGTTAACAAATAAATTTGACATCCATTTAGCCAGAAAGTACGAATGGGGAGAGGGGACGAGAGTGAAGGGATTTTGTGAAGGAGGAGGAAGAGGAAGATAAGGAGGAGGAGGAGGAGGAGGAGGAGTGAGAAGGTGATGGTAGAGGAGGAGTAGGAGAAGGAGGTGGAGGAAGAAGAGGAGAGGAGAAGAAGGAGGAGGGAGAAGAAGAGGAGAGAGAAGAAGAGGAGGGGTAGAAAGAAGAGGAGGAAGAAGAGGAGGAGGAGGAGGAGGAGGAGGAGGAATAAGAAGAGGAGGAGGAGGAGGAGGAATAAGAAGAGGAGGATGAGGAGGCGAAAGAAGAAAAAGAAAGAAAAAGAAAAAAAGGAAGAAGAGATAGACAGAAACACTTAAACACACACACACACACACACACACACACACACACACACACACACACACACACACACACACACACACACACACAGTGGAAACCTCTTTTTGTAGTTCCCTCCCACGTCTCCCTCGGCACCCCCATTTGTCCTTGGCGTTTTTTTTTATTTTTTTTCCCGTCGTCCATCTATCCTTTCCTTTCTCCTCGTTCTCCTCATCCCCTCATTCCTGCTCCATCCCTCTTCCCTTCTCCCCGTGAGGATGGTCGTTCGGAAAATAATCAGCAAATATATCACATGTGGAGCTGCCATTACGGAGGTTACGAGGGCGGAGAGGAAAGTAATGTCGGCTCTGGGAAGGGACTGCAACGCCCGCTTATTAACTTTCCTATATTTCATTATTACCTCTTAGCTTTCCTCCTCCTTCTGCTCCTCCTCCTCCTCTTCCTCCTCCCCCTTTCACCACCATCTCCACTACCTCTTCTCCCTAAGCTTTCTCTCCCACTCTCCTTCCCTTCCATCTCTCCTCCCTCTTTTTTCTCCCGAGCCACTCTGAATCTCTCTCTCTCTCATCCTCTCTCTGTCGTCTCATAACAGAGTCTTGGCTCCTCTTTACTCATTGTCTATGTTCTCTGTCTTTTAGGGTTGTCACTATTTATGTTTATACAAGAGTGTGTATGCTGCTACAAATTTGATGAATTTTCCCCTTTTCTTGTCTGTTTCTCTTCCACAGCTATTTCATATTTGTGTTCTTCTGTGTGTTTCTCCCTGCTTTGTTAGTTTTAGTGGCTGAGTTTATCTATATTTATCTCCCCCTGCCAGTTTGGTTTGTCTCTCCTCCTACCTGCTGGTGTGATACTATCTGTGGTTACCTTTTTCTACGTACGTCTTCATACGTCTGCGTGTCCGGGCGTATTTCTATATCTGTATCTGCCTGTCCTTCTGTCTGTTAGTTTTGTGGTGATCCTGAACAATGAACCGGAACGTAAATTTTTTTATTGTGTCTGGAATCGTTTACGACACTCGACGCACCACCACCACCACCACCACCACCACTACCACCACCACCACCACCACCACCACTACTACTACTACTACCACTACCATGAGGAACGATTCTCTCTCTCTCTCTCTCTCTCTCTCTCTCTCTCTCTCTCTCTCTCTCTCTCTCTCTCTCTCTCTCTCTCTCTCTCTCTCTCTCTCTCTCTCTCTCTCTCTCCTCCCTCCTCCCTCCCTCTCTCCCCTCCCCTTCCCTCCCCTCTCTCTCTCTCTCTCTCTCTCTCTCTCTCTCTCTCTCTCTCTCTCTCTCTCTCTCTCTCTCTCTCTCTCTCTCTGTCTCTGTGCATCTTGCACAAGATCTTATATTGAGAGAGAGAGAGAGAGAGAGAGAGAGAGAGAGAGAGAGAGAGAGAGAGAGAGAGAGAGAGAGAGAGGGGCGTTTTAGTGATCATTATTCAGCTAACTGTAGTTCGCTTCCACACTCAGCAAAGGCACAGCACACAGTGTAGCCATTATCTGCACGTTAGACGATATGTTTTAAGTAACTCGAGTGCATATATACGCTCATGATTGTTAATTTGCATGGTGGAGGGTTGCAATTACGCCATTTTCAGTTTTTATGCCAAAGTTATAATTGTACGTAATGGCGTTTGCATTACGTAGATTTATTCCAGTCTCGCCCTAACTCGTCTCTCACGTTTTCTTTAGTACTAGCTTCTCGTTTCGCGTTTTCTCTCCCCCGCGTATTTTATCATCCGCGCTTGCCTTTCCTTTTTTCTCCGGTGCTCATTTGTTTCTCTGAGTCCGTCTCGAGAGTGACACTGACTTGTCATTAGTCAAGACAGGAGGAGTCTCTGGGTACACTCACACACACACACACACACACACACACACACACACACACACACACACACATGGAAAAAAAGGAGAAATAAAAATCACATGAAAGAAACAGAAGGATAAATTCATTGCATTATATCTATCTTGCAGTCTTTTCTTTTTCGTTTTCGTTTTTTTTTTTTTTTTCAGGTTGAGGGTACGAGTAGCAAGACAGCCTTGGAAATAAATGAGTATGGATTTTTTTTTTTTTTTTTTTTTTGTTATTTCATTGTGATGTTAAATATTCCTAGGTAGGATTCTCTGCCAGTTGTTGCCTTCTACTCGAACACCAAGAAAGTTTCATTATGCTATTAGAAGAAAATAAATAAATAAATAAATGATAAATAGATAGTATTGGAAGAAAGGAAGAAAGATACGAGAAAATCCAGGTCTTACATTTAGCATTTATCGACTTTCTTTATCCCAGACCTTGTACTAGAACGGCCAGAAAGTTTCATTTCGGTGTAAAAAAATATACCAGATAGAAGAGAAGAAGAAAGATATGAGAACATTCCGTCTTTGCTAACAAGATTAGTGAACTCGCAGGACTGCTTTCCAGACGAGCTTGTGGGTGGCTCAAAGTATCCATAAATCTGAGAAAAGAACATCACGTTAACCTTTGGGGTGAAAAGGGGAATAGCAAGAGCTTATCTCAGGCTTGTAAAGATGCAACCTGGGAAATATAGCCATCCATTCAGCCAGCCAAGCAGACAGACAGACAGGCAGAAATACAGAAAAAAAAGACAAAGACAAAGGCGGACAGACAGACAAAAAGACGATCATGAAAATGAATCGGTACGTGGTAGATTAGTTAACACACACACACACACACACACACACACACACACACACACACACACACACACACACACACACACACACATCATCAAAACCACTATTTACAAACAAAACGGAAAAACCGCATCTTACAACACCGCCAAAAATAACGCACCTGTTTATTTTTTTTTACATGAAACAAAATAAAAGCTGATCCAGAATACCTCACGTAAGAAAAATAAGATCTTCGCCTCACATCACCTTACATTCCTCACTTCAACAATATATCACAATTTTTCACCCATCCGTCCACATACGCAAATTTTTCTTACCACACCACAACTTTTATTCCCTTCATGCATTACAATGACTATTATCCCGCTAATTATCTTTTTGTCCCCCGTTTCTTTCCTTTCCAGCTTTTTTTCTCCTCTCTCTCTCTCTCTCTCTCTCTCTCTCTCTCTCTCTCTCTCTCTCTCTCTCTCTCTCTCTCTCTCTCTCTTTGTGGCTAAGAAACGAAAGAGTCTCCGGGAGTGGGAACATTTACAAGGGAATAATGTCCTTCCCCACAGAGCGAATATCCCCTCCTGAAGACGGTTTTCGTGCCTGGCCGTGTTTGGCAGGACGACTCGCTCCTCTAATGACCTTGATGCCCATTGTCTGAATCCGGAATTTCGCTTCGATGTTAAAAAAGAGAGAAAGAGTGGGAAAGGAAAAGGATGAAAAAAAATAAAGAGTATCGGAAGGCTTGGAGGATGAGGAGGAGAAGGAGAAGGAAGTGGAAGTATAGGAGAAAGGAAGAGGAGGAGACTAAGGAGGAAGTGGAGTATAGCAGAAAAGGAAGAGGAGGAGGACGATGAGGAGGATACGAAGAAAGGAGAAGAGGAGGAATAAAATCAGGTTGAAAGAGTTGGTGGTGTGTGAGAAGAAAGGTTAAAGAAGATATTTAGAGAGAGAGAGAGAGAGAGAGAGAGAGAGAGAGAGAGAGAGAGAGAGAGAGAGAGAGAGAGAGAGAGAGAAGGGTCAGGCTGGGTTGAAAAGTGTTGTGTTGGTGGTTTGTGGTCGAATACTGTCATGCAGAGTGAGCAAAAAAGTTAGGGTGGACAAGGGAGGGATGGAAAGTGATGTCAATAGAGGGAGGAATTGGGAGTCAGAAGTGGAGAGAGAGCGGCAATACAGAGAGAGAGAGAGAGAGAGAGAGAGAGAGAGAGAGAGAGAGAGAGAGAGAGAGAGAGAGAGAGAGAGAGAGATTACATGAGACAACGTGAGAACAAATACCAGGAAACATGTTGGTCCATAATCTATAATATAATGAATTACAAAAGCACTATTAGCAAAGTACTTGTAGGAGAACAGGATGCAGTAGAGAAAAGTAGAGGAAAGAGACATGACAAGAGTGAAAGAAACGGGGAAGGAAAATAGGGGAATGAAAGCAAAGCAAAGCGAAGCAAGAAAAAGGGAATTTTACGAAATGGACATGGAAGGAATAGGGGGAAGGAATAAAAGGTGAAATGACAAGGAAGATGAAATGAGGAAGGAAAGGAAATACATAAGTGGAAAAGAGAATGGTGAAAACGGAAGTAACATAAATAAGAAAAGAGAAGTGCAAGGAATGAATAAGGGAAGCAGGATGAAAATGACAATTTAAAAGGAAAGGAAAAAAATACGAAGGGTAGAAAAGATTGGTCGTGCTGTGTTAGTGAATTAATTAATATGACACTGGCAAACATAGGAATGGTCATCTATAGATATAATATGAGGTGAAGAACACTCTCGCTCACACACACACACACACACACACACACACACACACACACACACACACACACACACACACACACACACACACACACACACACACACACACACACACACACACACACACACACACACACACACACACACACACACACACACAGTTAGTTTAGTTTACTGACAAAATGACGAATTGCATACTGAAAAATACACGAGTAACAAAATTATGCAAATTAATAGTAAAGAAAAAACACAATGAAAGCACATCTGTATCAATTATCCAAAATTAAATTACAATATCATGTTTATGTCAGGTACAGGGTAATAAATACTAGAGCCAGTTAAAAAGAAAAAAAAAATGAAAATACGAAGTCGCTACATACACTTCAGTATGAATGAATAAAAGCATAAAAAAATTCTGCAACGTATAAGCAAGTGTCGTAAAACAAGGGTAAAACATACAATACCATAAAACATTAGTCAGTACTCAGAAAACATATAAACCCTACACTGAAAGTTTGTCCCGCTAAAACCACGACAAATTTTAAAATAAACCCGTTAAAACGAATAAAGCACCCGCACCCACCCAGCTACACACACACACACACACACACACACACACACACACACACACACACACACACACACACACACACACACAAACTTGTGTTGACGCACATGTATTCACCCAAATTAATCGTTCAGGAGTGCAAGCTATTACAATGAACAAAATAAGACATCTTAAGTAGTTTAAAAAAAAAAAAAAATCCTTGTGCTGAAATTATATAACTGATCACAGTAAGACATTTTCATGGTATTACAGTGCATTCTAAAACGATACAATAAAAGAAATACGTCCAAAAATACATATAAACCATTTCAGTATACAAAGTAAACATCTCAGAACTCTTCGACAATATATAAATTGCTTGTTTTTTTTTCTTTTTTTTTTTTTACCTCAAAATCAGAAGAGTTAATTATTTAAGAGGTACATATTATCTCAGTCGTTATGTGTTTACTTCAGTTATGTGTCTCTAATGTCTTGTGAATAAAATCACACAACACTGGATAGTGGTGATTTATAAAAAAGCTTTGCATCGCATCAAAATCTAACATTAAAGCTGTACACACACACACACACACACACACACACACACACACACACACACACACACACACACACACACACACACACACACACACACACACACACACACACACATGCGTGAAAATTGTTCGTAAAGGGAAAGGAGGGAAAATGTAGTTTATGATGTGTTCTCGAACTAACTGATATCGCAGTGAAAATACAAGTCTTCAGCAAATTCTTATGTGAAATGAAGCTCACGCAAAAACTTTAGACGACACCCCATATAACAAAAAAAGTGAAAGAGAGAAAAAAAAATACGGTACACCTCACACAGCACTGTACCCAAGTTGCATGTCACACAAACATTTTCATTTACACTTTTGAGGACACATTAGTAAAGCTGTCCACCTCGACTTTTTTTTTCTTTATGCAAGAGCAGGATAAACGTCAAGCAAAATTATGAAAACCCAAAAGTCTCAATCAAGGTAACAACCACAAAGTAATTTCCGTCCCTCACTCAATTCGCGGGCAAATGACTTGGAACGGAGGCACATAATCATAAGCAGGAACCTTCAAACGAATGCAAATGTATGCGGTGAACCAGGCAAGGGCGGAGCTGGGATAGGCAGGGACCTTGTATTAAGTGCAGACACAGCCACAC
>NC_087152.1:28646816-28661816 GCF_035594125.1 Scylla paramamosain | reverse complement strand
AAATGGAGAAAGAGAGAGAGGGAAAGAAAAAAGGTGAAGTAAAGGGACGAACCGAGATAAAGAAGTACGGTAGGGAGAGACAAAGGAGGGATTAAAAATGAGTGGAGAGGGAGAAAAGGATAATAGGAAGGAAAGGGAACATAAGAAAAGAATAAGATGACCGTAATAAATGAAACCAAAACGGAAAAGGAGATGAAAGAAGAAAGATTAAAACGATAAAACAAATGAAAAATGTAAGAGAAGAAAAAGGAAATGCTAAATGGAAAAGTGAAAAAGGGGAAAAAGGAAAAGAGATGGGAGAGAAAACAACAATGCCGGGGAAGGAAAGATGAGATGAAGAGTAAGGGCAAGTGACGAGAGGCGCGGGGAGAGAGGAAGGCGAGTGGACGGTGATAAAGTTAGGTCATATCGGTCTTTCTGCCACTGGAGTTGCTTAGTGTGAGGGGACGAGGAGAAAAATGAACGTCCTCCGTGTGCTGGTCCGCGATGAGAGAGAGAGAGAGAGAGAGAGAGAGAGAGAGAGAGAGAGAGAGAGAGAGAGAGAGAGAGAGAGAGAGAGACTACATTGTACTTCATTTTCTTTGCCCTCTGACCTTCATACTGCCATAAAAGGTTGAGAATCAGGTTGTGTTGAGTTTTCACATTGGATTTTTTTTGAGGACTGGTTTACTTCTCTTTTCCAAGAATGTGAAGGATAGTAATCGTATTTTGAAAACAGCATTCGTGCGAGCATAATGTTACATGACTACCTGATCCGTCCAGCTCTCTGAATACTGAAAAAAAGGTATTGTCAAGTAAAATAGGATTAAGAAACAATTTTCCATTTAGCCAAACATTGTCAGGTCATGTAACATTTTTTTTTTTTGCCTGTCTGTCTGCTCTCCGTCTGTCTATCTGTCTGTCTATCTGTTTATGTATCAACCCTTGTAAGTGCCTTTGATGTTTCCTTCCTTCCAGTAACATTTCCCTTTCCTTTCTCCGTATTCAAATGTCCGTCCTTTCTTGTTGAATACCTCACATGTCCTTTCATCATTCAACTGGCCTCGATTGTACTATTGAAATCTGAAGAGTGATAGTGAAAACAAACATATCAAAGAAAACGGTTCAGGTTGTTGTGGATGAGCTTTCACATGATAGAAAAGCATAACGTCAAAAGTAAACAAGGGGAAAAAGTTACAAAAAATCTGAACGCATAAACTTTCAAAATACTTCTTGACGTATCTAATCATTCAAATTATAACATTAAGAAAATTATACCAAATAGTCGCAAATCTATCTTGAGGAGACATTACCTCCATAAAGGACAAGCAAGTCCCCATCTCACCTGGCGCAGCCTCAGCCAATCATCTGGACCCAGTATCACGCCTCCCCTTCATTACCCAATCAGCTCACACCTGCCGCCCGCCAGCCAGGTATACACACAGAGATTAATTACAGATTCCCGCTCAGGTCCCTTATGGCCAGGTCCAATTTCCTCTTCCACGTGCAGCCCTCAGGTGAGACAAGACGAGTTGAGATGAGCAGAGGTGAGATGAGGTGAGCTGAGGTGATGTTCTTGCCTGTGAGGTGCGCCAGTCAAACCACACTACGAAGAGGCGGAAACTGGAACATCCTGAAACAGAAGCCGTCTGAATCTGGGTGATTCTGAGACAGAAATGGCGTGGAAATGAAACATGTAGTATCCTAGAACTGAAACTGCCTGAAACTGTAAAGTTTTGACTCATATTGCGTGAAAAGAAAGCAAACACAAAGACTGTAATACACTGAAAGTACTGCGTGTGGAAGACCATGAGGGCTGGACGGTTTTATACAGGCGAGAACGAAAACATTTAACAAAGAAATGCTCTTAAACTGGAAAGCATCAGCTGGAAATAAAATACTGTGAAAATTAAACTATTTTAGGTTGATATATTTTAAGACGGAAGTGCCTTTGAAATTAAAGTGCTCACACATGAAAACAATCCTCAACAAAAACTTCCTAAACCGTAACTCCCCTGGACGTACAACGTTTGTTTTTAACTGAACATCCTGAGAATGAAATTTCAACATACTGAAATACCGATTTACAAGAACGCTTCAGTACTCAAATTCTTGAAACTAAATTTTTTGTGAAATCAAACACTGTGAAAGGAATATAAATGCATCAAAACTGAAAACAACATTGTTATGGTCTTAACAAAAAAAAAAAAAAAAAAAAATCCAAAAGGCACAATACCCAGAATGTAAAAAGTCAATCCCATAAAATGGATTGCTGTGAACCTCAAACGTTACAAAATTCTCGGTGAAATAATAAATGTTCAGAATATTGTGAATTTCCCTTTCCTTTCCTAGTTGTTGACACCACTGCAACTTTTTTACTGCCGCCATTATACTTGGGGATAAAGAAAACAATGGTCTCGCAAACTGTGCCATGGGAGCTTAACCAAGTTTACGACAAGTGTCTGGTTATAAACGACGAGGACACTTGTGACGACTTCCCCCCTCCCCTCCCGCTACCCACTGCCTCTCTCTCCAAACCCTTCCTCTTCCTCTCTTTCATAGTTTCATTGCGCTTCGTGGAAAAGAACAATGTGTGTGTGTGTGTGTGTGTGTGTGTGTGTGTGTGTGTGTGTGTATAAAAGAGGCTTGTACGTATGTACTTGAATCGCACCAAAATATCAGGAACTACTACGTATTATTATTATTATTATTATTATTATTATTATTATTATTATTATTATTATGAATAATCTTTGAGTAAAGTGGACTAGGTAAGTGGTGCATGCAAATAAATGGGTATATAAAAATCTATGTAGTGAAACCAGTGATTGGGGACGCATTGCATTACATTACTTATTACTCGCAGTGATGAAACCAGTTCCTTGTGTAGCCAGGGTCAGGAGAGGATCTGACTTCACACATTTTCTAAGTGGAAGAGATAAACTTCTCTCGCAATCCTAGCTGCTCCTATACGATGTTTTTAATTATATATATATATATATATATATATATATATATATATATATATATATATATATATATATATATATATATATATATATATATATATATATATATATATATATATATATATATATATATATATATATATATATATATAATTTTTTTTCTTTTTTTTCCCTATAGCTTGGTATTACTTTAACGTGTCTCACTATAAAATGCTTAGTTATGAGAGCCTCTGCCTAAGTTTGATATTCGTAAAAAAATTTTCGGCGCTATATCTCGAGTGATGACATGCTCAAGTGGAACTTATTGAGGCTCTGAAGGAAGTTCTCATTAACGTAGTGATAGTTCAGCAAGATTTGTACATCACTGATGAAAGAAAACATCCTTGAGATCTTAACTGTATTTTTTTTTTTTTTTTAATATGTCTCATAAAAATCCAAAGCATTTATAAGGGCCCAAAGTCTTTTGGTTTGAGAGCGTTGCTGATAAAATACGTCGTTCATTCCTATCAGTTTTAAACTTTTTAAGTTTACGTTGTTTTTTGGCTTTTGGAGATGCTTGTGGAACACTGCGCTGACCTTTGGAATGGAAAGCTTGTCATCATTTGAATTAAACCGATCCCACGTGATTCAGCGCTTCATGATAATTCTGTAACCTAGCTTACAGATGAACAGATTCAAAGGATTGATAACTGAAGTCGAAAGTCTTATTAAGCATGAAGAAATACGCAGTAAAGTTTAATTCTAAAAATAATTAAATAATTAAATGAAGAAAGAAAATAAAAAAAAACAAGAAATAAAAAAATGTAACAAAGCTCTCTCTTCTCAAATCCTTTCTTTTTAAGATTCCAAACTTACATGTACACACACACACACAAAAAAAAAAAAATACAGACGAAGAAAAGTGGCTCGTTTATAGTCTAATACTTATTTAATGACTACTGGGAAACAAAAATTAAATATTTATGAATTTTTCTGGTAAAGATAAAAACGAGTGAATATGTAATGTAGAGTTTAATTAAGTCTTTGATGTCTTGGAGTTGCACCAGAAACCACAAGAAGCATGTCAGGATGAGCTAGACCACACGAGTGTTTGGTATCATTAGACCTGGTCAGTTTCGAACTCTCAGTCTATCCTGAGTCTCAGGGACACAGGAACATTTCTTTGCTTATGCATCAAATAAGAAAAAAAAAATCAACATAAAAACAATTCCTCTCACCTCCGCTTTTATGTGAATGTTTCTCTGCATGGATGTCATGCCGTTAAGCAAGTAAAAAAGAGGATAGATCAAATTATTGCATCGTAAAACCAACTTTCTTCATCTCAACTTGGTATCAGGTGAAGGAAGGCAAGGGCAAAGAGGTGGTGGCTGGTCACGCTGAGGGCGTTCAGAAAGAGACAGCAGCGAGGGAGAGAGAAATATGACTGGGTCTTGTTCCAGTGGGTGTCTGAATCAGGGAACCCGTCAGGAGGTGGCAGGGGGCTTGAAGCAGGGGAAGTAAGAGCGGGGCGGTGGTGAGGCAGGAACCGAGGGAGAGAGGAGGAAAAGGAAACAAAGCGATTTACAGCCGACGGCAAAAGAGGAGGAAATGTTTCTGATGCAGCAGTGTTTTGGGAGGAGGCGAGGGACGGCTAGGAAAGGAGGTAAGGGTGCAGCACAGAAAAGAGGAATAGGGATAGGATTGGATATAACAGGATAAGAGAATGGAGACGGAAGAAGTGACCCTCGTTTGGAGGAAGCTAAAATGAATGGTATAGATGTAATTAGCAAATGATCAAAATAATGGTGCAGTGTTCACCACTAGCTCTGGCTGTCTTCTTCATTCATTGACTGTACTAGTCAACAAGCTTTAAATTTTACGGTTTGCTATCTTACATGGCCTAGGACAATTAGTGAAGGACCCTTCAGTCATTTCTGACTGCCTTGGAGATGTGCCTAACTTTCGTGGTCTTTACCTAACATAAATATTCAGGTTATTGTGTCATACTGTTCTTTCCTTTGGTTCTCTTTCAATTACAGTCTTATTTATGCATCATTTCCTATCGTTTCAGTACCGTTTCTGAATCCTCCAAGGTTGAAGTGCCTCTGGTACTACAATTATGTTCACTAGGAGGACCCTAGATGGTACTATTCTGATTTTCCCTGAAAGTATCTTTATTTTGTTTTCGTGTTAGAGATTCATCTCTCTGTGTGGAACATGTGACAGATTTGATTGTTTCCGGCGTGGCATGGACATTGCACATACTATCTGTAACCCGAGAACCCATAAAACTTGGTTCAACTCGGCTTCTTCTGCTCTCCAGGACAGAGAGACAGCTAACACTGTACCCTTACTAATTATAATACTGTGCCCTTACTAATTATAATATACTTATTCCTTTATATTTTCGTCTAATATCATGCCAGAAATGTTCAACTTGGCAAACCTATTTTATCGATAAGAAATGTCAGAATCTTGCTAGTTCATATCATGATTACTGGCACCTAACCAAAAACACCGGTTTTTTTTTTTTTTTTTTTTTTTTTTTTTTTTGTGTGTGTGTGTGTTAATCCCCTTCTGTTAATTAAATTTACTGCTGTCTTCTCTATTTATAAGCTGAACTCCTCTCTCAGACCTCCGCTGACAATTGTACCCTGGATGATTCAAGGCTTATTCCTCCTTCACTTCCTCCTTCTAGCTATATTTTGCCTGTTGTTGAAATTCTTTGTAATAATTTTTCGACGTATGTCCTCACTGGCCTTCATCCTTGGAAGATTTATGGGTCTGATGGAATCCTTATTATTGTTCTCGACAACTATGCTTCTGTGCTCGCTCCTTGACCAGTCGTGTTTTTTTCATCTGTATTTGTCAACATTCAGCATTCCATCTTGCTGGAGGTTTGCTGCATTCTACATGTTCCCTAAGAACAATAACCGCTCCAATCCTTAAAACAATTGACCAACTGCTTTGATAACCTGTCTTTCTTTTGGATTTATCCTCAACAGGAATATTCTGAAGCAACTACATGCTAACAACCTTCTTTCTGATTGCTAATATGGAACATACACGATCTGTTGCCCCATTTTCTATCTTTCCTTATTGAATCTTGGTCATCCTCTATTAGAAATTTCGTTGAAACCTTTGCCATTGCCTTAGACCATTTCTGACTTGCAGCTCATGACCTGCTGGTGGGCCTTTATAGGAAAGGTATAAGAAATATCATTGTTGCTGCTTTTATCCGGTACTAGACAACAGAAACAACCTCAGTATAGTTATATGTCATACTCCTACTATGTAAATTACAGTTCACTATCACATCGGATACCATTTCAATTGTGGAATGGAGTACTAAAATTTGTCCTTTATTGTATTTTTCCTTTATTGTAATTGATGTGATACGACTACAGTAAATGTTTGCTTCATATGACGCAAATCTTTTGTTAGTTACCTTGAGGAACTCAAACAGGATCACCTGACGTCTTTCCTTATATTACTACATCCTCCCATTTTCCTACTTCCTTCCCTCTACTGATCATTGCAGGGGAGTGTAAAGAAATAAAAGTACCTCAGAGGGAGAAGTTACGGACAACGACAACGAAAGACCTGTTGAATTTTTTTTTTTGTTTCAAATTTCCATGCTGCAGATGTTTTAAGAGGGACATCTGGAGCGGGGAGCGGTTTCCTCCTCCTCCTCCTCCTCCTCCTCGTCGTCGTCGTCGTCGTCGTCGTCGTCGTCGTCCATCGAAGAGATTCTTTTGCCACCGAAGAGATTCAGATCGCTGACGCACTAAATGATTATTTTGTCTTAGTTTTTACAGAGAAAAACATTCATGAAATGCCCAAACCGGCCTCTATGCTTCGTAACAGAACTCCTTTAAGTATAAGTTTCGTGAAGATGAAATAATTAAAGTAATCGACAAAATGAAAATTAACAAAACCCCCAGCCAACTGCTTTGATCACGTCTTTCTTTTGAATAATAAGTACAACAGTAAGGCTGTTTCTGTCTGTTCTTTCCTTTGTATTCCTCCTCCTCCTCCTCCTCCTCCTCATCCTCCTCCTCCTCCTCCTCCTCTCTATAGTTTGACACAAACTATAGATAACCAACTGTATGAGCAAATAACAAAAATTTGTAACCAAAATAAGTCAGTTATTGTGGGAGACTTTATCTTGCCAGTTCACAGATGGGGCGATCCTTTAAATTCGCGTTCGGTTTACGACTTGTATATTAACCTACAGGAAAATAGTCTACGCTAACTTGTAATGCACCCAACAAGAGATGAAAATATCTTAGACCTTGTTTTAACGACAAATGAAAACATCGTTAGTAAATTAGAAGTTGTCGTTTAGGTTCTCAGCTATTTAGATCTCGTTGACAGTGTGTTTGCCATTTTTTCAAAGACAAGAGGGCCAATTGTTGAGGTTAATACTTTTTTCTTGCTAATGTAGCTGAAGAATTCAGCACCAGTGACCACTGGGTGATTATGTTCAGTATGGATGTCAAAATATCTACGGTAAAGGAAAGAAGAGAAAAGATACCCAAGGGCAAATTTTAATAGACTGAGAAACACTCTAGCCAACTGTGACTGGAATATAATCTTAGAAAGTACTAACATTAACGAAGCGTGGAAGACATTTACTTCAAAACTTAACATAGCTCATGAAAAGTCTGTTCCAATGAAAAGTAGGCGAACAATCGTTAACAAAAAAACAAACAGACATCAAAAACAGCCTCTCAGCAAAAAAAGAAAAAAAAAAAACGCGCGTACCACAAATACAAACTGAATAAAAATAACGATGACAAAGCAGAACATGATCGATTGCGGCGTCATTGTAAAAAAAAAAACTTATAAGTGACAGTAAGAAAAACTTTAAACTTCACATTGCTATTCCATGTAAAACAAATTCTAAGGAAATCTTCAGCTACATTAGAAAGAAAAAAGTATTAACCTCAACAATTGGCCCGCTTGTCTTGAAAAATGGCAAACACACTGTCAACGAGATCCAAATGGCTGAGAACCTGAACGACTACTTTACATCCATATTCAATAAAGAAAAAAAAAAATGCTGCATATCTACCACCTACTCAAATCCTAAATAACAGCTCCTTTTTGAGCACGTGTACTTTCCAAGAATATTAAATTTTAGACGCGATTAATAGAATTAAGATAAACAAAAACACCAAGACGAGATAAGATTTCCCCACGAATATTGAAAGAAGCTAAAAACGAGTTTGCCAAGCCTCTATCAATATTATTCAACAAATCATTAAACACTCGACAAGTCCCAGACGAATCGAAAGTAGCTAATGTTACACCGACTTAAAAGAAAAAAAAAAAAAGTAATAAATCTCTTCCTCATAATTACCGTCCCATAAGCCTTACATAAAGATAAAGATAAAGATAAAGAAATTTTATTCGTCAAATTGTGATACATTAAATTTTGTATACAAAATGAAATTAATTTCGGCTTAAGAGCTGCCTAGTAGTTGTTTGTACATTGAAAATAAATAGAATCAATAAAGCAATAAAAAACATTTAAAAACATTACTTGGGCTATTTATATGAAATGTTAATATCCTATCTTATACATGCAGTAATAAGTTATTTCTGCCTTTATCATAAACTATCATATACAGTTTTTGACTACTTTCACCTAAGAGTTATAGTGATGATAGGTGGTTGAAGAGAAGAATGCTTTTAAGTACAAATGACTTTCTATACCTGTCAGTACGCTGCATGGACAGGGGTAACCTTCAACCAGATCTTAGATGTGTATAACAATTTTATAGCGGATGAGTTATATCTTTCATAATCTTGTCTACTTGTTTCATTGTACTTCTCTGATAAAGCTTGTCTAGTGATATAGTCTCTGCACCTATTTTTCCTGCCTTTTTAACAATCCTTCCCAGCTTGTTTTTGTCTTTACAGGTAAGCTTTCCATACCAGGCAGTGATTGAAAAGTTTAAAACAGATTCAATTGTTGATTTATAAAATAGGCTAATTATCACTTTATCTACAGGTAGGTTACTCAAGATACGTACAAAGTATAATCTTTGGTTGCATTTCCTTGACACCATATCTGCCCTTTAACTGGTCATCGACCATAAAACCCAAATACTTATACTGGCTTACTCTTTCTACGTTTTCCTCCTCAATTATTAATAGGTCCGGTACATGTTTATTTTTAGTTCTAAAATCGAATATCATCTTAGTTTTCTTTACATTGAGCTCCAAAAAATTTAGTTTACTCCAATCAACAATTTTTTTAACCTGAGTTAAATAACCTTCATAAGTATCATTATCAATTTTTCCTAGGATAACTGTGTCGTCAGCATATTTTATAATAGCACAATCATCAAGCTCACTTCTACAATCATCTGTATACAAGGTGAACAGAACGGGGGACAATACATAACTTGGGGGCTCCTGTGTTGGTGACTATCACATTAGACTTAACATTATTTACATTAGTATATTGAGGACTCTGAGTTAAAAAGCTAAAAATCCATTTTAGGATATTTCTATTAGACCCATTTCTAGCATTTTATTGAGCAAAATATGAGGTTGCATTGTATTAAATGCTGAACTAAAATCAATATACAATGCTCTAACTTGTGATTTAGGCTTATCTAAGTGCTTGTTAACATCATTTAGTAATATAAGTGTTGCATCCTGTACATTCCTATTTTTACAATAAGCAAATTGCATAGGGTCTTTTAAATTATTTGTATTATCACAGATATGGTTTTTCAATATACTTTCTAAACATGTCATAATGCTGGATGTTAATACTACAGGTCTAAAATCTTTGGGATCTTTTGGACAGTTAATTTTTGCAATGGGTTTCACTTCAGATTCCTTCCATTCATAAGGCACCACTCCCTGATGAACTGAGTCCTGAAATAATATGGTCAGTACCAGTGCCAGTTGTTCTGCACAACATTTAAGTGCCCTGGCAGGCACCCTGTCTAGCCCTGTAGCTTTACCTGCCCGTATGTTCTGCAGGGACTTCTGCACATCTTCTTGCCTAATTATAATTCTTTCATCACTATTAGATTGGATTTCTGTCATTATTTCATTATGCGCATCACTGAAATCATGTCTATCAAATCTTGCAAAGAACGCGTTCATCTCATTTACATATATGTTGACGTTTTCTGGTTCAGGCACACTCTGTTTCTTCTTGTGCCCGCATAGGATTTTCAATCCCTTCCAAGAATCTTTTACTCTATTTGTCTTAAACAAGCCTTCAACTTTTTCTTTGTATATTATTTTAGATTGTTATTTTTTTTATTTATGTTTCTTTGCACTATTCTTCTTTCAACATCACTTCCATTTCGCACGAATCTGTGTTTTTCATTTAGCATAGATTTTAGTTCTTTGTTGATCCATGGTTTGTTGTTTGGATATATCTTAATTTTCTTGGTAGGTACGATCATATCAATACAAAAGTGAAAATACGCATTAAAAATATCTAAGTTAGTGTTGATATCGGTCCTGTTTTCTATCAGGACAGACCAGTCTGTACAGTCAAAACACGCTTGAAGTTGTTGCCTGTTATTTTCATCCCATTTTCTAATTCCAGTTTCTTTAGGTTTAACTCTTTTCAATAATTGTTTATATGTAGGCGGACAATATAGCATGTTATGGTCTCCATTTCCGATGTTTGGTCTTTTAAAAACTTTATATCCATCTTTAATATTACAGTACATCTTATCTAGTGTCACATTACCTCTTGTAGGACAATTTACTACTTGTTCATAAGTAGGGACTTTTTCTTGAAAATCGCAGTGATTAAAATCTCCTAAAACAATTATCGCACTGTTTGGACTTTCATTTTCACATTTGGTAACACAATTTTCTAGCATATCCGCTCCTATAGATTCGTCCGCACCCGGGGGTATATACACAAGTACTAAGTTTATCTTGTTAAATTCCCTTGGTAAATAAAAAGGTCGACAGGTAATCGCTAAGTACTCGATGTTATTGTCGCAGTACCTTTCCTTAACATTAGTTTGTGAACACCATCTGTCATTTATGTAAGCAGCAACCCCACCCCCTCGGTCCTTATCTCGGTCTCCCTCGGTCTCCTGTCAGACCGTACCAACACGAACCCGTCAATAGTCACTGTACTATCCGCATCCCGATCTTGCAACCAGGTTTCCAAGAGGGCGATTACTGCACTGTCTCTATATTCTTGGATTAACTTACAATAGGTGCACAACTCATCAATTTTATTTCTAATTGAGCGTACATTACCAAAGGTAATGGCTGGCAGTGGGGTCTTCATGCCACGTCCCATTCCCACACGTACACCGCTGCGCCGCCCTCTTCTCCGTTTGCGGTGATTTCTCGTTGTTACATTTTCGAAGTATTCCTTCTCGTTGTGACTTGCCTGTAGTTCTAGTAGTCTTCTTACATCATTGTTGAACTTAACAGGTAGAGGTGAATCCAGTGAGGGTCGCAGGCTGAATAGGGAAGCACTGTCGTACTGTATGTTTACGTTCGTGGCTGCAGTCACCATCTTGATACACAGAATTACACCACAAAGCACGTACATTTTCTGATTCCATAATGTTAGAGTTTCTCTAGAACCGTTCTTGGTCACTGTAGAATGGCCCAAAAGTGCAGACTTGTGAGAAAAGGTTAATTAAGAATAGAGGTTAAAAGTCCGGAGCTCTAACGCCTTGGCAGCTGTCGAGCAGCGCCACCAGTAGTGGATAAGCTTATAGAATCAATAATAAGGGATAAAACAGTAGAATTCCTGGAAAGTAACCATATCATGAAGGACACTCAACATGGATTTAGAAATAAACGTTCATGTTTAACGAATTTACTGGGCTTTTTTTCACAACGTGTATAATATGTATGATAATATCAGGCCAGTAGATATAGTGAATTTTGATTTCCAAATAACATTTGATAAAGTTCCTCATAAGCGCCTCCTACATAAAGTAAAAGCTAACGGCATATCAGGTGACCTCGCTGCGTGGATAGAGGATTGGTTGACAGACCCCAAACAGCGACTAGTAATTAATGGTGATTCTTCAAATTGAATCAATGTAAGTATTGGTGTTCCTCAAGGATCAATCTTAGGACCGATCCTCTTCATAATATATATATACCAGTGACATAGACGAAGCAATCAGAAATAAACTGTCAAAGTTCGCAGATAATACTAAGATTGCTAACAAGGCTGACTCACCAAATCAACGTCAAATTTTGCAAAAGGACACAGACACTCTCATTGAATGGTCTCAAAAGTGGCTTATGAACTTTAATTTTGATAAATGCCACTCAGGTTAATTATAAGATGGGTAATATCCCCATCAAAAGTGTGGATGCCGAAAAAGATCTGGGAGTTTTAGTGTCATCAGATATTAAACCAAGCAAACATTGCACAGAAGTCGCCAAAAAATGCCAATAAACTAATAGGCTTCATATGAAGATCTTTCACCTTTAAATCAGAGAAAATCATTTTGGCCTTGTACAGCTCACTCGTACGTCCTCATCTTGAATACAACGTACAGTTTTGGTCACCATACTACATAAAGGATATCGAGAAAATAAAAAAAAAAAATACAATGTAGAGTAACAAAAATTACCCCAAGGCTTCGCAATAAACACTACGACGAACGCCTTAAAGAACTAAATCTATTCTCCCTATCCAACCGCAGACTAAGAGGGGATCTGATATTGCTTTACAGAATTTTTAAGGGTTTCACAAATATGAGACCTGAACTCTTCCTAACACTAGCCAGTCTAATGTTACAAGAAATTATGGCTTGAAAACAATAGGTAAGCGATTTCAAACAAATGAAGCCAAATATTTCTTCTTCAGTCGTGTCATGAATATGTGGAATTATCTTCCATCAAGCGTCGTTAACGCAGGTGCTATTGTTTCATTTAAAACGCGACTTGACAAGTATCTAGAAAGTAATCCCCGGTTGTCATTGTTCATGTCTGAATAATGAACACGTTCACTCCGTACCATCTGTCACGTGATGGGGGTATATTTCACTAAGGAAGAGAAATAATTATTATGTAACAAAGATTAAAGATTAAAGAGACCTTAGTGATGGCTTGTTCCTCGGTGACTTACTGCTGACCCCGTCACAATAATGGTAAAAGGAATCGAGTCCTTGTAGAGCAACTCACCCATCACTATAGTCATTTAGTTAAATGTACCTCAGTGAATAAAAGTTTTAAAGAAGTGCCTCATCAGATGACACAAATATTAGGATTCTATGTAGATTGTAGACTCCATATTTCTTACTTTTCCCTCAAATTCCATATTGTTTTTCGATACAACGTGGTACCATTTCCTTTTTTCCGGCCAGCTTCGGAGGGATGGAGGGTGGGAAGGAGCCTTCTTCTGTGCTATCCTGTCTCTCTCACTAATGGCTAGAGTAGAATAGTTACCCAAACAGCCTTGCAAGGACCTCAGGGTCTGTTGCTGTTTGGTCTTCCTTTGTATTCCTTTGCATTCCTCCTCCTCCTCCTCCTCCTCCTCCTCCTCCTCCTCCTCCTCCTCCTCCTCCTCCTCCTCCTCCTCCTCCTCCTCCACTCGTCACCACCAGCTGGTCTCTACCTCTTTATTCATTAAGGATAGGAAAGTGCCACTTAAAGGAGAAAACAGACATATTTTCTTGTTTCGGAGTATCCATTAACACGAGTAACAAAGAGGGCACGCGTCCTCTGCTGTGCTATATACATCCAGTGTTTGAATACAGATATGAGCAGAAGTCAGAATATTACATTAACGTAGAGGCTAATGTAGATATTTGTTTTTTATGCTTCTGTAATTAGGGTGCGGAGTAATTAATGATGTAATTTATTTAGGTTTGGTAATTTGTAACAGAATTACCGATAATCTCCACATGGCAGATCACTCAGACTGCAAAACAGGTGAGAGAACGCCAGGGATGTACACACACACACACACACACACACACACACACACACACACACACACACACACACACACACACACACACACACATTTTCAAACTTATCTTATTTCTCTCCTCTTCTTTTCTTCTTTTTCTTCTATCCCTGTTCCTCCCTTCTCTTCTCTCACTCTTTCAATATTTTTCGTACCTCCCTCCTCCTCCTCCTCCTCCTCCTCCTCCTCCTCCTCCTCCTCCTCCTCCTCCTCCTCCTCCTCCTCCTCCTCCTCCTCCTCCTCCTCCTCCCCCCAACACACGCAATCGCCTCTTCTTCCATCCCACTTCTGCTCCATGCCGAAGAAGGAATAGAGGGAGAAAGATAGCGGAGGATAATAGTAAGGTTAGCTTGTATCTGTATCGGAAAAGAAGGCGATGCAAAGGAAGGAAAAATGTGTGTGTGTGTGTGTGTGTGTGTGTGTGTGTGTGTGTGTGTGTGTTAATAGTAATTGTACTAATTTATAGATTGTCATTATAACGTCTTTTTATGTCTAAGAATGATTAGAAGAAACTTTTTATGTTAAGAGGCAAGTCCATAAGTTTATCGTAAAAGAGAGAGAGAGAGAGAGAGAGAGAGAGAGAGAGAGAGAGAGAGAGAGAGAGAGAGAGAGAGAGAGAGAGAGAGAATACTATTGGTAGAAAGTTTCTGTGAAGAAAAATATGTATTTTCTTCCAAACATATAATGAAAAACATACACTGCATAGAAAAACAGAAAAGAAAAATTAACTACATAACTCAAGGGAGGAGACAAGTTAGGTAAAAAGAAAAACCCCTTTACTTTAAGAAGATAAACACTCGACTCTCCTCCCGTCTCAGATCTGAATTATTCAAAGAAGCCATTAGTTGAAAATATGTCCAAGAAAATTGTTATTGAAGAATTAAATAGCACTTGAGAATGTAACAAAACGGAAAAATAAAGATAACGAAGCAAGAGAGAGAGAGAGAGAGAGAGAGAGAGAGAGAGAGAGAGAGAGAGAGAGAGAGGTCTCAAGGTGGGAAGAGGACTATACGTGTGTCCTTTGGCACTACTCCAGGGAACGTAACCTTGCCTGAGTTGAGGGGAGGAAGGGGGCAGAACGAGGAGGAGTGGAGGGGGAAGAAGAGGAGGAAGAGAAGGAAACAGTAG
>NC_087152.1:28626816-28641816 GCF_035594125.1 Scylla paramamosain | reverse complement strand
CACTGAAATCTCCAGTTGTGGGGAAATTTATCAACAGAAAAGTCTAGGATCATAATACTCTGTTTTACCTGTTCATCTAAATGTGTCCATCAGCCTCACTTCTTTCTCTCGGCATTACATTTACTGGCAAGATGATTTATTGTATTAACGTAGAGGTGAGCCTGTGATACTTTTGTACTGCATGCGCGCGCGCGCGTGTGTGTGTGTGTGTGTGTGTGTGTGTGTGTGTGTGTGTGTGTGTGTGTGTGTGTGTGTGTGTATTCCCTCTAGAGTCGTATATCTGAACTGACTGTTTAGGGTTATTCAGAAGTTTTCTTCTGTACTGCGCGCGCACTAGTGTGCGTGTGTGCGGGCGCGCACCTCTCTCTCTCTCTCTCTCTCTCTCTCTCTCTCTCTCTCTCTCTCTCTCTCTCTCTCTCTCTCTCTCTCTCTCTCTCTCTCTCTCTCTCTTCACCCACGGCCAACACCAGCACCATGGGAGGGAGGGCGCGTGCTGCAGTGCCGGCGCCCGCACACGCAGCGCGCACTATCGATATAAACATCTACATACTAACGCTGCCCTTCCGCAGATATACAGGTGTTACAAAAACCCACCTACGGCCAGACCATGAGGGCGCTTGGATGAGTTTTATTTTTTCAGCTTAAAACCTTTTGCCTCGTAACCCGGACTAGGCGAGGGTGAGGATGTGGCTGGCTACCAGTCCCTTTCCCTCCACCCTTACCCCTCTCTCCGTCTCCCTTGCACTCTCTCTCACCCTTCCACCGGCCTGTCAGACTACGTACTTGACTTTCTACCACCGGTATACGTACGTACCGCCGACCACTACCACCACCATGCGGGAAAAAAAAAAAAAAAAAAAAAAAACTCGCACAAAATAAACTTTTTATCGTTCCACACCGGAACGCGATGGTCGGGTTTTGAAAAGTGAGCTGGAGCCTAAATTGTTTATTCTGTCTGTGGAATCGTTTACGACACTCGACAAGCCGCCACCACCGCCGCCGCACCGAGGAGGAAGGATTCTCTCTCTCTCTCTCTCTCTCTCTCTCTCTCTCTCTCTCTCTCTCTCTCTCTCTCTCTCTCTCTCTCTCTCTCTCTCTCTCTCTCTCTGTAGGTGTACATGTTCGTGGCTTTTACGAAAGAAGTGATGTTTTCTCTAGTGTTTATACCATTCTTTCTCTTTGTAAAACTCTGCATCAACTGCTGCACGTCATCATAGAAACTAACGATAACTTATCCATCTTTTTTCTTTTTATTGATAAAACGTGTTATTACGACTATGAGTTGAAGAATGTTTATAGTAAATAATTTCATTAGTATGTTAGTCGTGATGTAATCACTGTTATCTTCATCACCAGCATCACCATAATCATTAGTAGCGTTATAAATCAACATATTCTATAATTAGACTACACTTCAAGAATAAGAACTCTCCAAAGGCTTCTTCACTGAGCTCTCCCAGTTGCCTGTTTAGTAGTCTGTTTCAGGCAACTACAACAAAACTTATCTCATCTCTCCATCTCGTTTCTTTCATCATCAGTAACAACTCGCAAGTATTGAAAACAAACATGGAGAAATCGTCACTTATTTAGTCCCGTCTCAGTTGTTATCAGCAAATCACACGGGCAATCACTCGCCATTCACATCTTGACTCCCACCTCCTGCTTGAGTGTCACTTCATTAGGCAAGCAATGTGTAAGAAGATGAAATGAGGAGAAAGAGGAGGAGAAAGAAAAGAGGGGAGAGGAGGAGGAGGAGGACGGTGAAGAAATGCAGAAGGTGGAGGAAGAACAGAAAGAGACAAAAAGGGAAAATGCTCAGTGTCAGTGATTTTCAAGAATATCTAAAAAAAAAAAAAAAAAATTCAAATTGTAAATTGTTTATGCAGTGAAACCTTTACGAGCAAGTCTCTGCAGCATCGACGAGGGAGAACCAGCAGGATCTAAAGGAATGCGTTGCTATTTCGGGTGCCCAAGAACGTGGTGTGTTTATAATCTAGGGAAGGTGTTGGCGTTCATCAGAATTTTAGCACATTACTTATGGTATGGATTATATTGACAAAATGAGTGTGTGTGTGTGTGTGTGTGTGTGTGTGTGTGTGTGTGTGTGTGTGTGTGTGTGTGTGTGTGTGTGTGTATGACAAAATAAGATGAAAAGAATACTATTAATTCTCTCTCTCTCTCTCTCTCTCTCTCTCTCTCTCTCTCTCTCTCTCTCTCTCTCTCTCTCTCTCTCTCTCTCTCTCTCTCTCTCTCTCTCTCTCTCTCTCTCTCTCTCTCTCGTACATTTCTGGAATCGAAATAACTCTGAGCACTTGAACTGAGGCCTAACTAGGAAACTAAGTGAGGCATCGACAGTAATCGCTTGGATAGATGGGAATAGTGTGTGTGTGTGTGTGTGCGTGTGTGTGTGTCTTATTTGCATATGAATAATTGGACGGATTTGAAGGTCATTTTGTTATGAATTTAGCGCACCAACATTAATTGAAATAATATTCAAATGCTGATAGCTCTTTAAAAGCGGGTCTTGTGCCTTTCATTAAACCATTCCGCCGGCAACGTTGAAAAAAAGATAAAGGAGGAGAAAAAAAGGATAAAAAATAAAGAACAGAAAAAAAAAGTGCAGAACTATCCTAAACAAAATAATAGAAAACTCGGCGTGGTGCGTATGATGCATATTTGTATTTTACATTTTTGTAGAGAAAAATACTGAGGATGAGCATCTTTTTCCTCCTCAGTCCACTTTGATCTTTTTTTTTACTCTCTTTTCTCTTTAACTACACATTTACCTCTTTTTTCCTTTGTTGTTGTTGCTGCTGTTGTTATTTTCCATCTAGGCAGTCTGATGTATGTGAATTATGATGCATTGCAGGATTTTTTTTTCTTCTTACTGTCATTATCATTATTATTATTATTAGTAGTAGTAGTAGTAGTAGTAGTAGTAGAGTAGTAGTAGTAGTAGTAGTAGTAGTAGTTGTAGTAGTAATAGTATCAGTAGTAGTGGAAGTAGTAGTAGCAGTAGTAGTAGTAGTAGTAGTAGTGGTAGTTGTGAAAGTAGTAATGGAAGTAGTAGTAGTAGTAGTAGTAGTAGTAGTAGTAGTAGTAGTAGTAGTAGTAGTAGTAGTATCATAATTATCATTATATCTATCAACTTAATATTAATTCTCTCTCTCTCTCTCTCTCTCTCTCTCTCTCTCTCTCTCTCTCTCTCTCTCTCTCTCTCTCTCTCTCTCTCTCTCTCTCTCTCTCTCTCTCTCTCTGCTTAAAATTCTCTTCCTTCTTGTCTTTTTTTTCTTTTATCAAATCTTTCTTGTTCCTTTCCCCCCTCCATCTATTCTTCCCAGGTCTTGTGTCATCTATAAAACAAAGAAAAGACATGCAGGTTGGCTGTCCGTGTTCGTGAATGTTCAATGATTTTTTGGTGAATACTTTTACACTTTTCCTGCAGAATGTGAAAAAAAAAAATTACTTTTGCATTTCTTTCTTTCTCCATCTATTGCGCTTCGTACACTGCTTCAATTTCTTCTTTTTTCATTGCTTCTCATTGTTTTTATTGCTTTTTATTTTTGTTATTTCTTTTTTCGTTCATATATTTCGTTATTTTTTTTCATCATCTTTCTACTCGGTCCTTTTTTTATTTTTATGTTTTGTTATTGTTTAATGATTTCGCTGCAGTCTATATAGTTTTAATATACCTACTACTACTACTACTACTACTACTACTACTACTACTACTACTACTACTACTACTACTACTAATAATAATAATAATAATAATAATAATAATAATAATAATAATAATAACAACAATAATAGTAATAACAATAATAATAATAATAATAATAATAATAATAATAATAATAATGGTAATACTGTTTTGATATTTATCGGGACCCGTGTATATACCATTATATTATAATTTAACCATTACGACGTATAATGTCTGTACTAAAGAGGTCGAGGAAGAGGAGCAGAAGGAGGAAGTGTACAAGAAGGAAAGAAGGAGGAGGTATTGAGGATTTATAGTCAAAATGTGTATGTAGAATGATGCCAAGGCGTGGCACAAGGAGGTACAAACGTATTAATATATAGATAATAATAATAATGATGATGATCATGATAATAATAATAATGATAATAATAATAATAATAATAATAATAATAATAATAATAATAATAATAATAATATCAATAATACTAATAATTATTATTGTATTATTATTGTTATTATTATTATTATTATTATTATTATTATTATTATTATTATTATTATTATTATTATCATTATTATTATTATTTATTATTATTATTATTATTATTATTATTATTATTATTATTATTATTATTATTATTATAGTACATCTGGTCATTATTTTATATATTTATTCATTCATTTTATTTATTTACTTATTTGTTTACGTATTTATTTATTCACTAATGTTTTAGTGTTGAGTGCATGCACCGGTTATCTTCATCTTTTTCACTTTTTCTTTGTGTGTGCGTAATTCCTTTTATGTAATCCATTTGCTTTCTTCGTTTCTAAACGCATTCTTTCATTTACTGCATTATTTTTTTGTTTCCCACTTTTTCCTATTGCTCCCTCCATTATTTTTCCTCGCCTTCCACTTCCTCCCTTGTTTACCTAATTTGTCAATGTCTCTATTATATTATTTTCTTCTCTCCTCCCCTCTCACCTCTTCATTCAAGTGTTTACAATTTACAAGTCAGGTCTCGTCACTCCTTCCTTACACACTCCCCCCTCATTCTTTCCTAGAGTACGAGGGGAGGTAAGGGGAAGTAATGAAAGAGGAAGGTGAGGGGGGAAGAATTAGAGGGGATGGAAAGGAAGAAGGAATGAGAGAAGGTAACGTGGGAAGAATGAGAGGGGAAAGTAGAGGGAGAGATGAAGGGAAGGTGAGAGGGTAAAGAATGAGAGATGAGGATCGGGGGAAGGAAAAAGAGTGGAATGTGAGGGAAAGGAAAGAATGAAATAGGAAAATGAAGGGAAATAATGAAAAGGATTATCGAGGGGAAAGGATGAAAGGATAGAGAAAGAGAGAGAGAGAGAGAGAGAGAGAGAGAGAGAGAGAGAGAGAGAGAGAGAGAGAGAGAGAGAGAGAGAGAGAGAGAGAGAGAGTAAAAAGTAGCATTATAAAGTTTTCTTGTGAGTCGTCCTTTACCATGAAAATAGATAAAAGTTCTTGGGTCTAAAGTTACACTACCCAACACGCCCCTGTGAGTAAAGATAGAGGGAGTGGAGGAGGAGGAGGAGGAGGAGAAAAAGAAGAAGAAGAAGAAGAAGAAGAAGAAGAAGAAGAAGAAGAAGAAGAAGAAGAAGAAGAAGAAGAAGAAGAAAGATGAAGGCGAAGGAGAAGAAATAAATGAAAAAGAAAACAAAAGAATGCACAAACAAAAGTGAAAACGTAATATTTTCCACGTAAAAAAAAAAGAAAAAGAGCAAAAAGTGTATATTAAAGTAGACTCTTCCATTACGCCCACTATTCCCTCCTTCTCCAGATAAGGCAGTGTGCCAGAAGGAAAGGTGGGACTACCCAAATATTAGAGATGACAATTAAGAAAAGTTTCCCTTATTCGTGTCTCACTAAGGTGGAAAAAGACTACGAGTTTCCTAATTAGGTACGGGTGACATAGAGGGTTTTCTTTTTCATTCTTCTATTTATATACTGTTCTTTAGGAAATATAAGTCAGTATTCTCAAGTGTACACTAGGAAAGGACTAGTGATTGAAATTACTAGTTATCTCTTGCGCTATAACGGTGGATGGGATAATTAGAGAGAAAAAAATACTGCAGAAATTACCGGTTAGCTCTTGGATGAATGTATATTTCTTTTTATTTCGCAGACCACAGAGGGGAAAAGCATGTCTGCATATTCCGAAAAGCAGCAACCATGAAAACAGCGATGAGAAGAGTAGTAGATGTAACGCTGTGTAGGACACGGATTGAAGCTTGCAATAGAAAGGGAATTGCTGACGTGAAACTAGTTTTAGGACGAAAAACATTCCATTGTATAAATCTCATTCACATTACACTATTAAAACAGAATTTGGAGTTTGATTCTCTCTCTCTCTCTCTCTCTCTCTCTCTCTCTCTCTCTCTCCTCTCTCTCTCTCTCTCTCTCTCTCTCTCTCTCTCTCTCTCTCTCTCTCTCTCTCTCTCTCTCTCTCTCTCTCTCTCTCTCTCTCTCTCTGTCTCTCTCTCTCTCTCTCTCTCTCTCTCTCTCTGTGTGTGTGTGTGTGTGTGTGTGTGTATATACATATATATATATATATATATATATATATATATATATATATATATATATATATATATATATATATATATATATATATATATATATATATATATATATATATATATATATATATATATATATATATATTTCGAGTCCTACTATCGTTCAGCGGCAGAAACTACTCTCGAAAATAATACAACACTGATGAATTCATTAACACGATTGAATAGGGAACAGGTCCTGCAGCAAAAGGGTGGTACGGACCTTTATCTATCAGTGATATATTTACAATGCATAAATGCATGTCGACGGTTGTTCCACATCTCGTCACATGATTATTTTCCATTTTTCCGTAGCACGGTAATTGTTCCAGTGCTCTCCAAAACGCAGTGTTCCATTACTTCTCACACCCATCACAGTACAGCCTCGTGGAGGTCGTGGTGTGATGCCTGTACTGCTCTCCCAATGCAGTGTTTATCCTTCTATCACAGGAACAAGTCATTCTGTCACATGCCACTTTTAAGATATACGTTAGTATTTGCAAGCCTTATTATTTGCTTTCTTGATTAATTGTATTTTTAGGCATTTATTCATTCATTTATTTATATATATATCAATCTATGTATCCTTGTAGTCGCTCATTCATTCTTTCATTTCCCTTAGTTTTACTCTATTCAGTTATTTATTTTATTATTTATTATTAAGTTTTCATTTCATTTGTCTATACTTGTTAACGTATTTATTTATCTATTTATATGCACATACTTATCTGTTTATACATATACATTCATTAATTAATTCATTAATTTTGTGGCAAATGTGCATTGTACTTATTTTTCCAGTTTCAATACCTTACACACTTCTGTCATCTCTTTTCCACAGGTACGGTGTGTGTAGTCAACTTCCTGATCGGACTTAGCGTACCTTGCGGAACTCTCCTGTCCAGTCTTTCTTGGAGTATGTAGTTGTATGTGTCACTCATATTACGTAACGGGATTAATGTTATCTGTTAATTATATACCATTAAAATCCAGGATATTTTAGAGGAGAAGGAGAACAAAAAAACAAAAACAAAAAGTACGAAATGTAAAGCAAAGAGAAAACCTGGAAGGAACCCAAATATAACAAGAGAAAAAAATAAATAAAACAGTTTGAATAGGAAATGCTAATAGAGCGAGAACGAGAGAGAGAGAGAGAGAGAGAGAGAGAGAGAGAGAGAGAGAGAGAGAGAGAGAGAGAGAGAGAGAGAGAGAGAGGACACACTATTTTAGTATTAATTTCTCCCTTCTATTTACCTTTATATTGCAAATGGCGACGTAATACAAAGCTTATTACCGAAGAATAAATGGGGATAGAAATACATGTAAAAGCTTCTCAAGGGGACGAGTTAACCCTTAGAAGATACCAATGAGTACAGCAGACATTAGAGAGAGAGAGGGAGAATCGGAGAAACTGGGAGAAATGTAGAAAGAAGATAGAGGGAAAAAGTGCGAGTAGTGTGCTGTGTTAAACGAAATTATCTCTCTTCTACTTACCCTAATTTTCCTCCTCCTCCTCCTCCTCCTCCTCCTCCTCCTCCTCCTCCTAACCGTAATAATCGTACAAGGTTTCCAGTACTTATACTTATTTTATTTGTTCTTTCTCTTCACTTCTTGCCATAATTGTTTCCTCGTGTCAGTTCACAGTCTTTTTTGCACGTGTAAACGATGCTTCTCCAGACTCGACCAGGAAACACTACCAATCCTTCTTCTCAGGCCTTCTATTAATTCTATGGACTTCACTATGTCACGTCTCTCGGAAACATTACCTGCCTGCTGTCATCAGAAAAAAATCACGTTTCTCTCTCTCTCTCTCTCTCTCTCTCTCTCTCTCTCTCTCATCTCTCTCTCTCTCTCTCTCTCTCTCTCTCTCTCTTTCTTAACGGCAAAATCATTTACTAAATAATTTCCAGGATATGTGTACAAATGGCGCAAGTAATTGTGTCAAAGCTAATTTATTTAATACCTACAGATCGAAAAAGAAAAATAAATGTGAATCATTCGACTGCTTTTAAGTTAAACTCTACGTGTACTCGGAAGAATTTGGCACGTTATAGGTGAAAGTAGTAACAATGTTTGGCTTTTATGCAATATATATATATATATATATATATATATATATATATATATATATATATATATATATATATATATATATATATATATATATATATATATATATATATATATATATATATAGGCATTTAGAAGGAGAAGCCAGTAAGCACCTGACGAAACGATAATTACTCCCAGTGAGGTCTAAAGCACTGGATCAGGGGATGCTGAGAGCTTATCATTAAACCCAGCTGGGATCTCACTGAATGCTTCCCTTTGTGCTTCACAACACAAGGGGGCAGTCACAGGCTGCTCTCTGAAGACAACTCTATTCCTTCTCACAAAACTACAAGCACCTAATTACACACGCACCCTTCACTCAAAATTCAAAATTATCATGGCGATTGCTACACCAGCCTAGGAGTCCCTATCTTGGGAGGGGACCACAAATGTCCCCAGGTCGGACTGCTCTTCTGGTATCGAACCTAAGTGTCTTGCCAGCCCCCTTAATTTTTTTCTTCATTAACTTCTGCAACATTCGTGGTCTTAGATCTAATTTTCAATCTGTAGAACACCTCTCCTCTACTAAACCTGATCTTTTTCTCAGTGAAACTCAGGTGTCTGTGGCAACTGATAATAGCTCCTTTTCTTTTTCCTCCTACTTTCTCTATCCTCATTTTCAGTCCAAAGCTGGATGTTGCGTCTATGTGCGCAATGACTTGACCTGCTCTCGTGTCCACGCTCTTGAATCTTCCGAGTTTTTTTCCACCATCTGGTTACGACTACATAATCATTCTCAAACTAAATTTATTTGTGCTGTATGTCTCTCACCTAACTCCTCTGACTATAAGAAATATTTTGACTACTACTCTCACCTAACTCCTCTGACTATAAGAAATATTTTGACTACTTAACTTCCAAAGTGGAGCACATTCTAACTCTTCCATTTTGCGGAGATCTCCATTCTTGGAGACTTCAGTGCTCACTACCGGCTTTGGCTTTCCTCACCCTTCACTGACCATCCTGGTGAACTAGCCTTCAGCTTTGCTATCTTTCAGGACCTATAGCAATTGGTGCAACACCCTACTAGTATCCCTGATCGACCTGACGGAGATACACCCAACATTCTTGACCTTTTCCTAACCTCTAATCCTTCTGCTTGCACTGTTACCCTCTCTTCTCCGTTGGGCTCTTCCGATCACAATCTCATATCTGTATCTTGTCCTATCGCTCCAATCCTTCCTCAGGATCCCCCTAAACAGAGGTACCGCTGGCATTTTGCCTCTGCTAGTTGGGTGGACCTGAGGAGGTATTTTGCTGATTTTCCTTGGAATGACTACTGCTTCCGTGTCAGAGACCGTCTCTGTGTTCTGAGCGCATAACAGAGGTGATAGTGTCTGGCATGGAGGCGTACATTCCTTACTCTTTTTCTCGACCTAAACCTTCTAAACCTTGGTTTGGTTGTTCTCGTAATATACATGATAGAGAGGTGGCCCATAAAAGGTACTTGATCCTTCCATCACCAGAATTTCATGCGCTTTATATTTCTGCCCGGAACCATGCATGTCTGTTCTCCAACTAGCCAAAATCTCTTTCATTAATAGAAAGTGTCAAAATCTTTCAAGATATAACTCCCCTCGTGATTTCTGGCATCTAGCCAAAATATCTCCACTAACTTTGCTGCTGCTTCTTTCACTCCTTTATTTCAGCCAGATGACACCACTGCTATCACATCTAACTCTAAAGCTGAACTCTTCGCTCAAACCTTTGCTAAAATCTCAATTTTGAATGATTCAGGGCTTGTTTCTCTCTCTCCTCCACCCTCTTACTATTTCATGCTACATAATAAAATTCTTCGCAGTGATGTTTTCCGTGCTCTCGCTGGCCTAAACCCTGGGAAGTCTTATGTACCTGATGGGTTCCCTCCTATTGTTCTCCGAAACTGCGTCTCTGCGCTTGTCAAACCCAGTCAAACTCTTCCAACTCTGTCTGTCAACATCTACCTTTCCTTCTTGCTGGAAGTTTGCCTACATTCAGTCTGTTCCTAAAAAGGGTGACCGTTCTAATCCCTCAAACTACCGTCCTATTGCTTTAATTTCTTGTCTCTCTAAATTTTTTTTTAATCTATCCTCAATAGGAAGATTCTTAAACATCTGACACTTCACAACCTTCTATTTTTTTTTTTTTTTATATATATATATATAAGAAGGACACTGGCCAAGGGCAACAAAAATCAATAAAAAAAATGCCCACTGAAATGCCAGTCCGGTAAAAGGGTCAAGGCAGTGGTCAGAAATTGGTGGATAAGTGTCTTGAAACCTCCCTCTTGAAGGAATTCAAGTCATAGGAAGGTGGAAATACAGAAGCAGGCAGGGAGTTCCATAGTTTACCAGAGAAAGGGATGAATGATTGAGAATACTGGTTAACTCTTGCGTTAGAGAGGTGGACAGAATAGGGGTGAGAGAAAGAAGAAAGTCTTGTGCAGCGAGGCCGTGGAAGGAGGGGAGGCATGCAGTTAGCAAGATCAGAAGAGCAGTTAGCATGAAAATAGCGGTAGAAGACAGCTAGATATGCAACATTGCGGCGGTGAGAGAGAGGCTGAAGACAGTCAGTTAGAGGAGAGGAGTTGATGAGACGAAAAGCTTTTGATTCCACCCTGTCTAGAAGAGCAGTATGAGTGGAACCCCCCAGACATGTGAAGCATACTCCATACATGGACGGATAAGGCCCTTGTACAGAGTTAGCAGCTGGGGGTGAGAAAAACTGGCGGAGACGTCTCAGAACACCTAACTTCATAGAAGCTGTTTTAGCTAGAGATGAGATGTGAAGTTTCCAGTTCAGATTATAAGTAAAGGACAGACCGAGGATGTTCAGTGTAGAAGAGGGGGACAGTTGAGTGTCATTAAAGAAGAGGGGATAGTTGTCTGGAAGGTTGCGTCGAGTTGATAGATGGAGGAATTTAGTTTTTGAGGCATTGAACAATACCAAGTTTGCTCTGCCCCAATCAGAAATTTTAGAAAGATCAGAAGTCAGGCGTTCTGTGGCTTCCCTGCGTGCTATGTTTACCTCCTGAAGGGTTGGACGTCTATGAAAAGACGGAAAAGTGCAGGGTGGTATCATCAGCGTAGGAGTGGATAGGACAAGAAGTTTGGTTTAGAAGATCATTAATGAATAATAAGAAGAGAGTTGGTGACAGGACAGAACCCTGAGGAACACCACTGTTAATAGATTTAGGAGAAGAACAGTGACCGTCTACCACAGCAGCAATAGAACGGTCAGAAAGGAAACTTGAGATGAAGTTACAGAGAGAAGGATAGAAACCGTAGGAGGGTAGTTTGGAAATCAAAGCTTTGTGCCAGACTTTATCAAAAGCTTTTGATATGTCCAAGGCAACAGCAAAAGTTTCACCAAAATCTCTAAAAGAGGATGACCAAGACTCAGTAAGGAAAGCCAGAAGATCACCAGTAGAGAGGCCTTGACGGAACCCATACTGGCGATCAGATAGAAGGTTGTGAAGTGATAGATGTTTAAGAATCTTCCTGTTGAGGATAGACTCAAAAACTTTAGATAGGCAGGAAATTAAAGCAATAGGACGGTAGTTTGAGGGATTAGAACGGTAACCCTTTTTAGGAACAGGTTGAATGTAGGCAAACTTCCAGCAAGAAGGAAAGGTAGATGTTGACAAACAGAGCTGAAAGAGTTTGACTAGGCAAGGTGCAAGCACGGAGGCAAAGTTTCGGAGAACAATAGGAGGGACCCCATCAGGTCCATAAGCCTTCCGAGGGTTTAAGCCAGCGAGGCCATGGAAAACATCATTGCGAAGAAATTTAATACGTGGCATGAAGTATTCAGAGGGTGGAGGAGAGGGAGGAACAAGCCCAGAATCGTCCAAGGTAGAGTTTTTAGCAAAGGTTTGAGCAAAGAGTTCAGCTTTAGAAATAGATGTGATAGCAGTGGTGCCATCTGGTTGAAGTAGAGGAGAGAAAGAAGAAGAAGCAAAGTTATTGAAGATATTTTTGGCTAGATGCCAGAAATCACGAGGGGAGTTAGATCTTGAAAGGTTTTGACATTTTCTGTTAATGAAGGAGTTTTTGACTAGTTGGAGAACAGACTTGGCATGGTTCCGGTTCCGGCCTTGACGGAACTCATACTGATCGCCAGTATGGGTTCCATCAAGGCCTCTCTACTGGTGATCTTCTGGCTTTCCCTACTGAGTCTTGGTGATCCTCTTTTAGAAATTTTGTTCAAACTTTTGCTGTTGCCTTAGACATATCAAAAGCTTTTGATAGAGTCTGGCACAAAGCTTTGATCTCCGGACTACCCTCCTACGTCTTCTATCCATCTCTCTGTAACTTTATCTTAAATTTCTTTTTTGACCGTTCTATTGCTGCTGTGGTAGGCGATCACTGTTCTCCTAAATCTATTAACAGTGGTGTACCTCATGGTTCTGTCCTGTCACCAGCTCTCTTCCTGTTATTCATTAATGATCTTCTAAGACAAACTTCTTGTCCTATCCACTCCTAAGCTGATGATACCACCCAGCACTTTTCCACGTATTTTCATAGACGTCCAACCCTTCTGGAAGTAACCAGTTCACGCAGGGAAGCCACAGAACGCCTGACTTTTGATCTCTCTGAAATTTCTGATTGGGGCAGAGCAAACTTGGTAGTGTTCAATGCCTCAAAAACTCAGTTCCTCCATCTATCAACTCGAGACAATCTTTAAGACAACTGTCTCTTCGTCAGTGACACTCAACTGTTCCCCCTCTTCTACACTGAACATTCTCGATCTGTCCTTTTGTTATAATCTAAACTTGAAATTTAATATCTCATCTCTAGCTAAAACAATTTATATGAAGTTACGGGTTCTGAGACGTCTCCGCCAGTTTTTCTTACCCCCCGGCTGCTAATTCTGTACAAGGGCCTTATCCATCCATGTATACAGTATGCTTCACATGTCTGGGGTGGGGTGGGGGGTTCCACTCATACTGCTCTCTTAGACAGGGTGAAATCAAAAGCTTTTCGTCTCATCAGCTCCTCTCCTTTAACTGACTGTCTCCAGCCTTTTTCTCATCTCCGCAATGTTGCATCTCTAACTTTCTACTGCCGCTATTTTCATTCTAACTGCTCTTCTCATCTTGCTAACTGCATGCCTCCCCTTCTTCCGCGGCCTTGCTGCACAAGACTCTTCTTTCACTCACCTATATTCCGTCCGCCTCTTTAATGCAAGAATTAACCAGTATTCTCAATCATCCCTTTCTCTGGTAAACTTTAGAACTCGTTGCCTGCTTCTGTATTTTCACCTTCCTATGACTTTAATTCCTTCAAGAGGGAGGTTTCAGATACTTATCCTTCATATTTTTACTACAGCTTCGGACCTTGTTCGGGGACCGGCATCTCATTGGGCTTTTTTTTTTTATTAGATTTTTGTTGCCCTTAGCCGGTGTCCCTCCTACATAATATATATATATATATATATATATATATATATATATATATATATATATATATATATATATATATATATATATATATATATGTGTATATATGTATATATACTAGAAGCACTCCATATCAAGAACATGGACCCGAGGTTAAACATACAAACTCAGGACGTGCAAGCCCTCCTAAGTATGAGAAGAGGCAACGCCCGCGCTGGCAACGACCAATCAGAGGAGAGGACGAGCGCCCTAGCCAACCTTGCCACATCTTAAACGCTTAAACAGACGGGGCTGAGTTGTTTCATCACTCAAAATTGTTGCATTTCATTACTTGAAAAAAACAGCTTCCTGGACCGCACGGACACTATCCACCTTCCTCTGTATTTCCATTTTTCACCTACTTTCCCCTCCACCTCTCTCTCTCTCTCTCTCTCTCTCTCTCTCTCTCTCTCTCTCTCTCTCTCTCTCTCTCTCTCTCTCTCTCTCTCTCTCTCTCTCTCTCTCTCTCTCTCTCTCTCTCTCTCTCTCTCTCTTTCTCCCCTTTTCCTTTGTAACCCTCACTTGAATTAGAATTTGTCTCATCACTCACTTCTCAACCACCGAGATGTCAACAACATCTTCCACCTTCACTGAAGAAGGGTCTTTGATTCATAATCCGGATCTGGCAGCACAGATGACATATGGAGAAGTCATCTTAAACATCATTAAAGAGAATCGGACAGTTTTTTGAAAAAAGGAAAATTTATCAAAGAAAATCGTCAAAGCTGAATTAGCCATCACCTTTAACGAAAGATGCTTAAGAGAGAATCTCATGCCCAAATATACCCTCAATAAATATATATATATATATATATATATATATATATATATATATATATATATATATATATATATATATATATATATATATATATATATATATATATAATGGTATCGCTGCTTTAGATAATTATATGTACATATAGCCACCTTCCTGAATGTAGGGAAAAGTTTGTATTTACAGGAATTACACCCACTTTGATTAAACAGCACACTACGGAAAATGTTCACACTAAAAGTTTGATGTATTCCGCAATGCACTGATCTAAAACAAATAACAATCCTATGCTGAAATTCTGTGCTGCAAGGAATGGGAAATTGAATGGCTATTGATGGATTGTTTCGAATACCTATACGATTTATTTCGTTGCCTAGAAAGAAAGTATTTTAAAAAGGT
>NC_087152.1:28619316-28621816 GCF_035594125.1 Scylla paramamosain | reverse complement strand
CATTATAAAGACTGCCATTTTGAAAATAATAGGTTATGTATATCAGCGATGAAAAGTAATTGTAATTACGATAAGCATGTGTGTTTATTTTTAACATATGAACAAGATCTCACTCGGTTCACACCTGTGCAATCTAGGATTTGAATTGTAGAGGGGCCGGAAACAAAAAGACTACATTACCTTTCATGCTGCAGCCTGTGTTCACCTGCACTGAGTGCGTTCGGAATGTAAGGCAAGGAATTGTGAATTTCCCTTTTTTTTCCGGAATTAGAAGGCTAGCAGCTACGTCTTTCCGTGTTATGTAAAGTTATGTGTGTATGAAACAGAAGAAAAACGTAAGAAAATAAGGTAAGCTGCAAGAAGCTGGCAGGCCAACACGTAGCAGACAATGCTAGAAAATTACGTACCTACCTAGAAGAAGGAGGAGGAAGAGGAGGAGTACAAAGGAAGACCAAACAACAACAGCAGAAAGAGGAGGAAGAGGAGCAAGAGAAGGAAGACGAGGAAGTGCAAAAAAGTGAAGTGGTAGAAAGAACATTGAAACATTTATAGAAACAGCGTTGGCACTGCATCCTTGACAAGTGCGTCATCTGCAGTACGAGAGAGAGAGAGAGAGAGAGAGAGAGAGAGAGAGAGAGAGAGAGAGAGAGAGAGAGAGAGAGAGAATCAACACCATCTTCATTCATTGCCATGAAATCCTTCTGAAGCACAATAGATTAAGCTTTACTGAGTCTTTCTGCTTGACTTCCTCCTCCTGCTGCTGCTGCTGCTGCTGCTCTTCTTCTACATCCTCTTTTCCTAAATGTAACCTGCTATCACAGTGTGGAATATAGGTAAATATCTTATGAAGCAGTGCTGGTGCCTCGGTGGTACAGTATTCACCTCGCAGCCGAAAGGTTAAAAGTTCGATCCTTGCTTAAATATGTTTCTATGTGTCTCAGTGTTGTTGTTTTTACTTTTTATTTTATTTATATTTTTTATTTATTTTATTTATTTATTTATTTATTATTTATTTATTTTATTTTATTTTGTTTTATTTATCTATTTGTTTATTTATTTTCTTTTTTGTTAGCATCTCTTGCTATCTTCTACCGCGGTAGAAGATAATAAGAGATGCTACACTGCGACAAAGAGAGAGAGAGAGAGAGAGAGAGAGAGAGAGAGAGAGAGAGAGAGAGAGAGAGAGAGAGAGGAGAGAGAGAGAGAGAGAGGCTTAAGACAGTCAGTCAGAGGGAAGGAGTTGATATACGAAATACTTTTGATTTCATCCAGTTTAAAAGAGGGTTAAGGGCAACAAAATAAAAAAAGAAAAGGCCCAAAGAGGTGACAGTCCCCAAAGAATCAGAAACAAATGTCAGAAATTGAAACATCTCTCTTGAAAGGGTTGAAATCATAGGAAGGAGGAAATACAGAATCAAGCAAAGAGTTCCAGAGCTTAGGAGAACAGTGAATGAATGATTGAAAATACTGGTTGACTCTTGCATTAGAGAGGTGGACAGTAGAAAGTCTTGATTGAAAATATTGGTTGACTCCTGCATTAGAGAGGTGGACAGTAGAAAGTCTTGTGCAGCAAGGTCGCCGGAGAAGGTGAGGCAAGCAGTTAGCAAGATCACGAGAACAGTTAGCGTGAAGATAGCCGTAGAAGATAGCAAGAGATGCAACATTGCGGTGACGAGAGAGAGAAGTTGAAGACATTTGGTTAGAGGAGAGGAGTTGATAAGATGGAAATCTTTTGATTCCACCCTGTTTAAAAGGGAGATATGAGTGGAACCTCCATACATGTGAAGCATACTCCATACATGGACGGATAAGGCCCCTGTACGGAATTAGGAGCCTCTGTGTATGAAAAATATCGGAGACGACTCAGAATGCCTAACTTCATAAAAGTTGTTTTAGCTAGCTAGAGATGAGATGTAAAGTTCCCAGCTTTGATTATAAGTAAAGGAAAGACCGAGGATGTTCAGTGTAGAAGTGTCATTAATCGTTTGTGACAATTTTAGAAGACACTTTGTGTAACTTAGCAAAACGCTAAAACGCGTGCAATGCACCCTCCATGGGGAAACAATAATATTACGAAAGATTTCTATTCATCATTAACTGATTTCTGAGAGTCATGGAAGAAGAGGTGATAGCTATCTAGAAGGTTGTGTTGAGTTTATAGGTGGATGAATTGAGTTCTTGAGGCTTTGAACAATACTAGGTTTGCTCTGTTCCTATCAGAAATTTTAGAGAGATCAGGCGTTCTGTGGCTTCCATGCGTGAGTTGTTTAATTCGTGAAGAGTTGAAAGTCTACGGAAAGACGTGGAAAGTGCAGGGTAGTATCATTAGCGTAGGAGTGGATAGGACAAGAAGTTTGGTTTCGACGATCACTGATGAATAATAGGAAGAGAGTGGGTGACAGGACAGAACCATGAGGAGCACCACTGTTAAATGACTTTGGGGAAGTGACCATCTACTACAGCAGCAGTAGAACGATCAGAAGGGAAACTTGAAATGCAG
>NC_087152.1:28551816-28614316 GCF_035594125.1 Scylla paramamosain | reverse complement strand
GTTTCCGCCATACAGCCATGATAATTTAGCTGTATTTCTGTCTTTGACGCCTTTGCAATATTGGATTTTTAATCTGCTTAATCAAAAAACATTTAAGCAGATTGAAAATCTAACATCGCAAAGGTGTTCAAGGCGAAAATATAGGTAAATTATCACGATTGTATGGCAGAATATATATATATATATATATATATATATATATATATATATATATATATATATATATATATATATATATATATATATTGTAATGTACAGTGAGATAACGCAATGAAGAAAGTAAGAATGATGAAAAAGAAAGGACAGTAAATGAGAGAGAGAGAGAGAGAGAGAGAGAGAGAGAGAGAGAGAGAGAGAGAGAGAGAGAGAGTCGGAGTACAGGCACCAGATGTACGGTTAAGAGTGGCTGCTCGCTGCCATTAACTTACCATGAGAATTTCTGTGCACAGTCACTCTCCTTCCCTGATTAATTTACCTTATTTCCCTGTGTTCAGTCAGTTTGAGTCTCACATAGTTTGCAGCAGAAGAGTTGCTCTTGACAAAGAAAGTATCACTATTCATTTAGCCCCCTTTGTTTGATCAGAAGAATTTTTAAAATAAAATGTTTTATTCAAGTAGAGGCTATGCTTGGAGCGGGTGTGGATGCTTCTCTGTATGTGTTTGTGTCGCACCCCCGCCCCTTCCCCCCTTTAGCAGCGGCATGGGAAGGCGGTTGGAGCACTTTCCCACAGCAGTCGCTACCCAGTAGTTGAAGGGAGCGGAGGTACTGAGACGTGCTCTAACATTTATCGGACACTAAGGCAGGATACTAAGTAGCCGGGTCAGTTGCCTTAAGAGGGATAATTGAGTCATTATCGGCCATACGCCCCGGCCTATTTATATAGAATAGGACTCCCCGTAGTAGTCTGCCAGTAAGTGTAGTTGTAAATTACACACTACACCCAGGGAAGTGACTCCTTGGCTGTACAAGTGTACAAGTCGAGTTTGCGATGTGAGCGGTGACTGACCCTCCTGTGTGTTCGTGGGCACTCTTTTGTAGTAGTTTCGTGTCTTTTGTTAATAACCCTGTTTTAAATGTAACTGAGGGCTGAGGCAGTTAAGCCACAGAGGATCTAAGTAATTAGCCGTGTAGTAAACTTTACTCCCTCCTCAGGTCCTGACAAGGCCCATTGCCCAGGAGGCAGTAAATGATACTACTCGGCTTGGGGCTGTAACACTGTTGGGCAGTGGAAGGACTGTCACGGTAGGTGGAAGCCCAACGGGGTATTACAGCTCGATCATATGCGTGTTATTATGTGTTAACTGTTTTTCCTAGATGTGGTTGTCAGTTCTTCTGTAGTTGTGGGTGTTAAGTGTTGTTTTGAGCATCTCCATTGTCTGTGGGTAGGGAAAACAAGACTGACGACCTCAAATTAGTGTGACCTGGAATTACAGCAGTTGTAGGAAGGGTGCAGGAGTCACAAGGGTCCCTGTTCACCTGTACTTGAGCCCTGCACTGAGTCCATGTGGGAGGTGGCTCAGTGAAGCTAGTCAAGGTGCGGGAGCTTGGTGAAGGGGGTGGGAATTATGGTCATAACAGAAATTGGCGACCTCGCCAGGATAGCTGAGAGCTTTGTCGCCACGTGGGAAAGGCAGTTTTTTGTTTGTTGTTTGTTTCCTTGTCTTGTGAGTGCCCACATTTAGAGTAAACCATGTAGGGCAAGGCTGGTAGCAGGGGTGACGCACGACTTGAGTCCCCTGCCTCTGCCAGGAGTATAGAATTAGCCCAATTCGGTGTGAGGACACCTAGTTCCACACACAGCATATACGGACATGTTAACCCTACCCACAGCATTGGTAGCTTCTCCCAGACCGAAGGCATGTCTGAGATGATATTTATGTTGGAGATGAGGAGAATGGAGCTTGAGGCCGAGAGGGAGAGAGAACTGAGAAGGCTCCAGTTGGAAGCTGAAGCTGAGGAAAGGAGATTGAAGACTGAGGAAGCTAGAGGAGCCAGGAGGCTTGAAGCTGAGAGAGAAGCTAAGAGGCTTGAGGCCGAGGAGAAGGAAAAGGAAATGAGGTTACTTGAGGGTGAGAAAGAGAATGAAATGAGGTTACTTGAGGCCAAGAAGGAGAAGGAAATGAGGTTACTTGAGGCAGAGGAGGATGAGAAGGCTAGAATGTATAAGAGGGAGGAGGCTGAGAAGAATAGGATATATGACTTGGAGAAGACTCGAATTGAAGTCACTTCATCTCATGGCTTGAGGAGAGGAGAAGGATTTAAAGAGGATACAGTGGAAAGCCAGATGGTGAGGAGTTTGAAGTTGATACCAGAGTTTGATGAGAAAAAAGTAACCGAATGGTAGAAGAGATTTGAGAAAAGGCCTGAGAATTTGACTGGCCTCAGGAGAGATGGGTTGGCCTTGTTGCCAATATGTTGAAGGGCAAGGCATTGGAAGTTTATGAAAGGATGTCGGTTGAGAACTTGGAGGATTACGAGGAGTTTAAGGCTGACATCCTGAGAGCGTATGAGCTGTGGTTGGAGGCATACAGACCGCAGTTCCGTGGAGGAAAGAAGAGACTTAGTGACTCTTACCTTGAGTGTGCTCACTAGATTTTAAAAGTGGATTGCTAGTGAGCAGGCCACCTCTTGCCGTGAGTTAACGCATGGTAATGGAACAGTTTATTAATGTAGCCAAGAAGGAGTTACTCCTGCTGCTCAGGGAGAAGAGGTTTAAAACCTCGAAGGAGGTTGCTACGTGGACAGATGATCACGTGTACCACATTGAGTTGGTGGTACATCTGGAGGGGCTGTTGTTTTGTCTGGTGTTTGCCAGTCTGGTTGGTCTGCCAGTTTATCTGGGAGTCCTCGTTATAGCAGTGGCTCCAATAACAAGTCAGGGCAAGTCAGCCCTTTTAGTAATGTTATTCCTCCCACAAAACAACAGCTGATGGAGGAACATGGCGAAGCCAAAATTGGTGGAGCAGGGTAGAGGGTGAGTTACAAACACCGTGGCTGACAGCGATGAACCAATTTATTGTGAGCAGGTAACCCATGACAAAACTTTCGTCAGCTGATGTGGCAAGGTGGCAAATAAATACCTCAAATTTTAATACACGGAGTACCAGAGTAACATTCACATACAAGTATAACAATTTAATCAAGAAAGACAATAGAACCCAAGTTGGTAGCAAAACATCAACATGTAAAATAACCATTCCAGAAATCCCATTCTCCCTATTTATCCCCGTAAGTACAAACCCCGTTTTCATCCATTCCCGTTCACGAGGGATACTCTTACATATTAAATCTGGCGCCAACATTCTCCCCACCATAGGAGTACATTAAGAACTATACTTACATTACAATGAAACTGCAGATACAATCTTCTAATCTTAACCCAAGAACCCCAAAAGAATCCCCATACACAATATACATTATAAATCAGAACAGATCATGTGAGACACCTCTTTCTGAAGAAATACCAATCATAAATCCAACTTACTAGGAGGCTTCACAGTCAGTCCTGTACATGACACATAAGTTGATGATTGTGTAATGGAGTGAGCATAACTAGAATCCTGAGGATATACAGGGGAGGTATCTGTTAATGGTGTGGTGTCATGAGGACCATCTGTAGTAACATCCCCTTCAGATGAAATCTCCAAGTTATGTAGTCTTTGCACTGGCCTGGAAATTACTCCCTTTGATTAACATTAACATAACATTAACACTTGGAGGACCCCATTCTTACCAGGGAATAGCTCTACAACAACCCCAAGAGGCCATCGTAAACGAGGAGACTTATCATCCTGAATCAGTACAACGGATCCCTTCTCCAAGTTACATCTGGGCACAAAACCTGTGATGGTAGGGGGTAAATTTAATAAGTAGTCTGACACCCACAATTTCCAAAACCTATCAAGTTGCTGTTGCCTCAAGCTTTCACGCTCACAGAGATCTTTAGATGACACCTTGGGAAGTTGGTAATCTTCACGTTCTGCGAGTTCTATTTGAAATCCAGCTGTACGTCCAATCAAGAAATGAGAAGGGGTTAAAGGGTTTAAAGAATTAGGATCCTCTGTAGTAAAAGTTAAGGGTCTAGAGTTTATACAAGCCTCAATCTCGTGTAAAGTAGTCTCCAGCTCACATCTAGTGAGACACTTCCTTCCAAGAGTTTTCCTGAGAGCTAATTTGACATATCTAACTAATCTCTCCTACCAACCTCCCCACCATGGAGCATGAACATAAGAACATAAGAAATAAGAGAAGCTGCAAGAAGCGGCCAGGCTTACACGTGGCAGTCCCTGTATGAAATATACCTACCTATTTCCGTCTATTATCCCCATCCATAAACCTGTCTAATCTTCTCTTAAAGCTCTCCAATGTCCTAGTACTAACAACATGATTACTGAGTCTGTTCCACTCATCTACCACTCTATTTGAGAACCAATTTTTTCCTATCTCCTTCCTAAAACCTAAAATTTTTCAAGCTTGAACCCGTTATTTCTTGTTCTATCCTGGTTGCTGATCCTAAGAATTTTGCATACATTCCCCTTGTTATAACCCTTATACCACTTAAAAACTTCTATCAGGTCCCCTCTTAACCTATGTCTCTCTAAAGAATGTAAATTTAACAACTTCAGTCTCGCCTCGTAAGGAATACACCTCATCCCCTGCATCCTTTTAGTCATTCTCCTCTGTACTGATTCTAATAGACCTATATCTTTCCTGTAATGTGGGGACCAGAACTGCACAGCGTAGTCTAGATGAGGTCTGACCAGCGTCAAAAATGATTTTAATATTACTTCCAGCCTTCTACTTTTAACACTGCTAAAAACTAATTCTAGTACCCTATTTACCCTGTTTCTGGCCTCTATGTATTGTTTTCCTAGATGAAGTTCAGAGCCAACTATAACTCCTAAACCCTTCTCGTACCCTGTACCTACCAGAGTTTGGTTGTTTAATGTGAACCTACTGCGTGGGTTTCCTCTACCTACGTTAAGTACTTTGCATTTATTGAAATTAAATTGCATTTGTTATCTGTCCATCCATTCATTCATCCTATCTAAATCTGCCTGCAAGGCGATGGCATCTGATTCTCACCTAATTAATCTACCTATCTTTATGTCATCCGCAAATTTACTAACATTACTACTGATTCCACTATCCAAGTCATTGATATATATTAGAAATAACAATGGCCCTAATACTGATCCCTGTGACACCCCACTAATTACATGACCCCACTCGGATTTCGAGCCATTTATTACAACTCTTTGTTGCCTGTCTCTAAGCCATGACCCTATCCAGCCTAACACCTTCCCATCTATCCCGTGTGCCCTAACCTTTCTCAGGAGCCTTTGATGGGGTACCTTGTCAAATGCTTTACTAAAGTCCAGATATAAGATATCATAACTATCACCATTATCTACTGCCTCATACACTTTACAGTAAAAACTTAACAAGTTTATCAGGCAAGACTTCCCCTTCATGAAGCCATGCTGTGACTGATTTATCAAGTTATGTTTGTCTGAATGTTCCCTAACGTTCCTCGCTATTATTGACTCTAATATTTTACCTACAACTGAAGTTAAGCTGACAGGTCTATAGTTAGACGCTAACGGGGTACAGCAAACTTCCATTGAGGGGCAAGGGAACCAAAAAACTGTTGCATCTCATTGGATATACTAATAAAATTTTTTAGCACTGTCAGAGTAAATGACTGATGGAAGACCTCTCCTAGCAGAAAAGCAAGTAGACAATTATCATGAGACATTGAGTCAGTCAGCTCTAAGTGTAGTGCACGGACAACTCCGCAAGCAAAGAGTAAAATGTACAGTTTCTTAGATGGAAAATCTATGCAAAACAAGGGTCTTGCATAATCCACACCTGTTACTGTGAAGGGAGGGGCAGAGTTATCCTCAGTCCTGGGAGAGGAGCTACAGGTTGACAACAAGCTTGGGAGTGATGTCTACGACAAGTAATACACTCTCGGCACGCTGTTTTAGCAAGCTTTCATAATCCAACAATTAAATAACAACTTCTTAATGTTGAGATCAAAGTAGAAACACCAGCATGTTGTAGAAATGTATGTTGGAAACTGACTAGTAATTTGGCTAGATGACTTGATGGAATTACTTGATGGATACTTGCTTTCATAACTTATATTAGCCTGGTCCAGCTGACCCTTACTTCTTAAAAGGCCATTTCCATCCAAAAAGGGATTGAATTTACTGATAGCAGAACTCGTAGGGAGGGATTTGTCAAATGTTAAAGCCGTGATCTCCTGGCTATATTTCTCTCTCTGAACACAAAAAAAAAAAAAATTGTTTGGTCTTAGCTTGATCTAACTCCATATAAGGCAAGGGGCCAGTACGTTTAACAGCGTGAGGTTTACAATTGTTGACTAACCTTATTACCCAAGCAAAACATTTGAGAGCCTTTGTAAAATGGCCTCAGCGGGAGAAGTCAATCTCCACCGGCGTAAACTCTGTGGATAAACAAGTCACTGGTCCGCTGTCAGAAAATAGTTCATCAGGGATGGACAGTGTTGCTGGTACCTCATCCTGTAGCAAGGATGCAGAGTGTTCAGAGAGCCAGGGAGGACCATTCAGCCACAAAGTACAAGAAATAAGGTCCTCAGCAAAAGCACCTCTGGAAGTAAGATCGGCGGGATTATCCTTTTCAGGATTATGATGCCACTGAAATGAGGGTGTCATACTCTGAATTTTAGTGACTCTGTTTGCCACAAATTATTAATTATTATGATCTCCCATTATCCAGGATAATGCTACCTTAGAATCAGTCCAACAAATTAATTTGTACATCAGTTAGGTGAAGAGCAGTCTTAACAAATACTGACAGCCTAGCACACAAGAGAGCACCCATTAACTCCAATCTCGGCACAGACATTTTCTTAATAGGAGCTACCCTACCTCTGGAGAGAACTAAAGATACTTTAAAGGACCCATCAGTATTAGGAACTCTCAAGTACACACAGGCACCATACCCCTTTTCGGAGGCATCTCCAAAGGCATGTATTTCTACATATGAAAGAGTTTTCCATGAAAGTTTTGGAAAGTAACAACGATTAACTTGCCATGAATTAAGGACCCTGATATCTTGAACCCATCTTTGAAACTGGAATAGCAACTCTGCAGGCAAGGTCTCATCCCAAGAAGTACAAGTCTCCAAATATCTTGAAAAAGAGTTTTTGCCATCATTGTGACTGGACATATGAGGCCAACCGGATCAAATACTTTACTGATGACACTGAGAACTGTTCTCTTTGTAGATGCCACCACATGATTTCTCAAATCTAAACAGCCAAATGAAAAACTATGCTTAGTCAAGCATCAATGTAAACCAAGAATCTTTGTTTCTGCATGCATGCTGGTCTCTACGTTTTCACTAAATTTGTCTATTAAAGGTCTGCAGTTTGAGCTCCATTTAGAAAGGCACATACTGGCCTTGGACAACACTGACCGTTCTTCATTAAACTTAACAAAGGCTTCCTCTGCACTGTTAGCTCCTGACAACCAGTCATCAACATACATATTATCATTAAGTTCCGCAACTACTTCAAAATCAGGAAAACCTTTAAGATGATGTTTAAGAGTTGCATTCAAGAGAAACGGACTACTTATGTTTCCAAAGGGAACTCTAACAAATCTCATGGTGCGAATGTTACCATTAATGTTCCAAAGAAATCTGTTAACATCTCTGTCCCCCTTCCTAACGTTAATCTGGAGGAAAGCTTTTGTTATATCAGCAGTTAAAGCAACTTCCCACCTTCTAAATCTCAAAAGTACTTCCACCAACAGTGGGCTAAGAGAAGGACCAGACTCAAGACAGTGATTTAATGAAATACCATTATAGCTCACAGCAAATGCATCAAAGACAGGTCTTACTTTACTTGTGGTGCTGACCTCCTGGATAACAGGGCGATGAGGAAGGTAGAACGTAGGGTATGGGCTGTTCATCTCACTCTTAGGAACGTCTTCAATGATGCCCTCCTGCTCGTAACCGTCAAACACAGCAACATACTCCTCCTGAAGTTTAGGATCAGTCTTAGATTTATGCATCAAACATAACAATCTCTATTTGTCGAGCCTTTCATTATTTTGCAGACTACAGATGTCACTAACTGGCTTCCAAGGAAGAGCAACTTCATACCTACCATCTTTGAACTTGATAGTCTCAGATAAGGATTTCAGAACAGAATTATTCTCTATATCATTCCGGAATAAACTTCCTTGTGACAAATACCAACAGATTCCAGGTCCCAAAATTTGTGCAAACTAGTTTCATTAAAACTGTTAATACATAGCATCTGAGAAAAGCCCACATTCCCTTTGGATACAGAGGCACATGTACCAGATAGAACCTAACCACAGTTTCTTGAGCAACTAGTCCCTCAATCTGCAAACATTTGTTAGGGACTTTGAATTTCCAATATTCATCAAGTCCTATTAAAATGTCAACAATTAACTCTCTATCTTGCACATACTCATCTGCAAACTGTACAGACATAAAAGCATGTAGATTATCAGATGGAACACGAGGACGTTATAATGGGGCACAAATTGAGGGCACTTCAGCTGCAAGTAAAGACAGAACAGCACCATTAACATCCAACAAATTCAGGTCATAAATATTACAATGGGTAGACTTAGAGTTTTTACTTCCCCCCAAATGCAGAATAAGAAATCTGTTCTGAAAATACCCATGTACGTCTAACCTTCCCTACAAATTTGCTCGACACATAAGATCTTTCTGACCCTGAGTCGAACAACAAAGTAGCTTCACTGTACATGCCATTCTTACCATACACTTTGACCTTTGCTGTTGGCAAAACACAACACATTTGTTTCAACAGAACATTAGAGTTATGAAAAGAATGAGATACACCAACAAGATCACCAGACCTCACAGTGGCATTTCCCCTTTCACCTTCACCCTCTTTGGCAGGTTCACCAACATTAACTTTCTCACTACCCTTAGGTAAAGAATTGCCTTTAGAAAACAGAAGCACATTATGATTGCCTTTGCATCTCACATACTTTGCTTTGCAACCTCTTGATATGTGCCCCTTTTTCTAGCACACTAAACACAGCTCGGCAGAAGGAATTTTTCTTGTTCTGAAGGTGGAAGCTGAAGCACTTTAAAACATCTTTCACTGGCATGGAGCTTGTTACACAATCCACACCTACCTGAACTTTTCTCATACAGAGCCTGGAGTGCGGAGGCAAAACTGGGAGACTGCTTCCTCTTCTCGGGCTCCCTCACACTGTGGTTGTCAGTCTCTCCAGTAGTGGACATGTCCTTGAAAGAGTCCAGAGCGTTCACGCCGCTCTATTTCCTCAGTGAGGAACGTCATCAGCCATGAAAGATCTCTTTCATGGCCAGATCCTTCCCATGACCACTCCAATTGGATATCACCAGACAAACGAGAGAGAATCACTGGAGTAAGAAAGAGGCCATACTCACTTCCACTAATACCCAACACTTCCAAACTTCTGATGCGAGTCAAAAGGTCATCCTGCAGTTTCCTCAAGGTGGACACATAGTACTTAGACCCTTGAGGTTTGGATGGCATACATAAGCCGAGAAGAGCTTGGATGTGAGCGAAGATTATCCTTTCTGGCTTACCAAACCGTTCTTTCAATAGCTTACAGGCCACAGTATAATTAACTGCAGTAAGTGACAATCCCTGTATGACAGACTTCGCCTCACCTTCCAATAGAGACTGCAGATAAGTGAACTTGCTGATGGCTGGGAGTGTAGAGTCATCTACCATGGCTACAAACAGATCCCAGAATGACTGCCTCTGGGCTAGTTCACCACTGAAGTTAGGTAACTCAAGGTGGGGAAGTTTAACACTGGAACACATAGACACTGCAGAGTTTCCATCACTGTCATGCAATGACTTCCTCCCTTGGTTGGCAGCCTTGTCCAAATCCACTAACTTCTGAGCAGCTTGTACTCTTGCATTTCTAGCAGCACTACGAAAGCTGTCTGCCTTGTCTAAGTCAGCCTCTAACAAATCAGGGTCACTTATCTCAAGTTCCAGTTCCGCTTGCACGGTGTCCAAGGCAGCCAAATGTTTGTCGAATTCCTCCACAGCGTCCTCGAGTGGCACCCTGGTCACATCTGGATCAGCAAGCAGGTCCTGCAACGCCTTACTGGCATGAGTGGTCCACCTACGGGCTGTGGCACATCTCCTTTCAAGCTGCTCACCAGACATCTTTGTCATTCACCGTGAATCACTAAACTTCTACTAGATTCCCGGGTCTGGGCACCATGTTATTCCTCCCACAAAACAACAGCTGATGGAGGAACATGCCAAAGCCAAAATTGGTGGAGCAGGGTGGATGGTGAGGTGCAAACACCGTGGCTGACAGAGGTGAACCAATTTATTGTGAGTAGGTAACCCATGACAAAACTTTCGTCAGCTGACGTGGCAAGGTGGCAAATAAATACCTCAAATTTTAATACCCGGAGTACCGGAGGAAGATTTACATACAAGTATAACAATTTAATCTAGAAAGACAATAGAACCCAAATTGGTAGCAAAACATCAACATGTAAGATAAACATTCCAGAAATTCCACTTTCCCTATTTATCCCCGTGAGCATAAATCCCGTTTTCATCCGTTCCCGTTCATTAGGGATACTCTTACATACTAAATCTGGCGCCAACAAGTAACAAGTCTCCACCCAGCCCACGACAGAGACAGTCTGGGAGCATGTAACACAGCACTCCCTGGTATAGTGTGCAGCCCATGTGCTATTATTATAGAAGTACAGGATATTTCAAATTTAATTGCCCCAAATTAATGACCGTCACTGCTTCCAAAACGCCAGTGGCCTTGGTTGTGTCCCAGGGTCGGGACCAGGAGGGAGATGAATTCAGGGCTGTGTTTAGTCGGGAGGATGGAAAGGCCGGTGTGGCCGCCCCCTCATCTGTTGTTACCTCACCGTCCCCTGTGAGGTCTGAGTTGGACTGGTGGTGTCCATATTTGTGTCAGGGCACTGTTGAGATTGATGGGGTTACGTATCCTGTTACAGTTTTGAGGGACAAAGCAGCACAGCAGTTGCTGTGCAGGAATGTGACTGGGAGGCTAGTTGCCTCCAGTCAGCCTGTGTGGTCCCGAGGAATAGGCGCCGCGGAGAGCTTCGCCATGGCGGAGATTAGGCTGATGTGCCAGCTAGTGACTGCAGAGGCGTGGATGGTGTAATGAGACTGAAACGCTTGGTGGCAACTCCAAGCTTTATTCAACAAAATATCAGGCTCTCATAGCTGTAACAGATACAGACAAAAATAACTACCGACAATTACACAACACATTAACTCAATATAAACAATTAATGACAATCAAGCAACACAGCGCGAACACAGTACATAACAAGACAAAACAACATAAATACACATACAAACTCACACATTAACAGAAGGAAACAGCTGGGTTTGCACTGGCCTGTGGTACCATTGTGACTGACGATACACAATGCTACCAAACGTGAAAACAGTAACGCCAATCAGTGTTGCTAATGTACAATAATTGCCACATTCTACCCTCCTAGAAAAATTCAACATTAACAAAATGAGTTCCAGGTAGATATCCGAACATATCAGGTTTAATCCCATCCGTAACAATCGGGGGGCTTCGACACACGAGTCGCCCTCCTTAACTCAATGGGCCCAGTGGGTGAATGGGAATCATGATTATTATGAGGTTGTACACCTTGGGTTTTTGGTGAACCTGGTGTCTCTATATTTCCTTGTGCTTCACCCTGGTGCACAGGAGTCGTCGGACTCTCAGGACTTGGAGCTAAGTCATGGATAGACACGGTTGACTCGCGGCCATCTGGATATTTGACACTTGCATACATTGGGTTCACATCAACAAGTTCTACCTGATCAGTTAATGGTTCGTGTTTGCTAGACCTAACATGCCGTCGCAATAACACTTGTCCAGGGGTCAAAAGCCATGATGGTAATCCATTTCCAAAACTAGAGCGTCGTTGAAACCTGAAGAAACGCTCATGTGGGGTCTCATTGGTTGCAGTACATAAGAGTGATCTTATTGAATGCAAAACCTCAGGAAGCACCATCTCCCAGTGTTGATTCCTCAAAGCATGAGATGCAAGTGTTAAACAAACAGCTTTCCAAATAATTCCGTTGTACCTCTCAACCTGGCCATTACCCATTGGGTGATAAGGTGTTGTTTTGCTTGTTGCTACCCCTTTCTGAGAAAGGTACAGCTTCAGTTCTTGAGAAATAAAAGAAGGACCTTGATCTGAATTAATAAAACTTGGCATTCCACAAAGACTGAAGATAGACTCAAGACATTTGATTACTGTTTTTGAATGCATATTTGGACAAGGAAGTGCAAAAGGAAAACGTGAGTATTCGTCAACAACTGTAAGTATGTATTTATTGTTTGTGATGGAAGGCAAAGGTCCTTTGAAGTCAATGCTAAGGCGTTCTATCGGCTGTGTGGCTTTAATGAGGACCCCTTGTGCTGAACGATGGAATTGTGGTTTTTGCTGTGCACAGACCTTACAAGTAGCACACACCTTTTTCACATCATCTGTTGAGAAGGGAAGGTTCTTAGACCGCACAAAATGCAAAAGCCGAGTTACTCCAGGGTGGCAAAGATTCTCATGGATGTCAGTGAGATTCGACATTGAGGAAACAGAACAACAGTATGCACGAGTCAAGGTATCCGGCGCAACATTCTGTTTCCCAGGACGATACTGTATTGTATAACTGAATGATGCCAGCTCCAGCCTCCACTCTTGTATCTTATTATTCTTTATCTTGGTTCGCTTTCTGTTGTCTAACATGAACATCACAGAGCGCTGATCAGTAATCAGAGTAAAATGTCGTCTAGCTAAGAAATGACTCCACTTGCGAACTGCTTCAATAATAGCTGTAGCCTCCTTTTCTACAGCTGGATAATGCAGCTCACTTCCCTGAAGCGTTCTTGACATAAAAGCTACTTGCCGGCCACCCTGGTTTAAGACTGCTGAGATAGCGACCTCCGAAGCATCACACTCCACAACAAAAGGAAGGCTCTTATCCACAGATCTTAGAGAAGCATCCATAAGCTGCTTTTTCAAGGAGTTAAAGGCAGTTAGTGCTGATTCACTCAGCGGAAAAGTTTTCGTGTTTATCAAAGGTTGGATTTTATCAGAGAAGCCAGGGATCCATTTAGCATAATATGCAAACAACCCTTGAACTCTTTGCAAAGACCCCATATTGGTAGGAGGTGGTAATTCTTGAAGGGGACGTAATCTGTCAGGATCAGGCTTTATGACATTATCACCAACACAATACCCGAGAACATTGATTATAGGCACAGACATAACTGATTTAGATTCATTGAGGGTGAGCTTCCGTTTTCGAACAACCTCCAAGAACTTCTTAACATTTTCATCATGCTCATCCTGAGTTGATCCAGCTACAGTAATATTACCGAGGTATGGGAAAGTATCTATCCTCGGGAGGGGATATGCATCTAGTTCTGTGTATTGGTTGATGGTTTGAGAATAATCAATACAAAGTCTCTTTTTGTGCCTGTCAAGTGGATCTTTCATAACTACGACCTGTGCTCTCCATGGGGATATGCTTGGCTCAATGACGCCTTCAGACAGCAAGCGTGATATCTGGTCATTTATAAATAACAGGTCATCTTTGCAATAGTATCTGGATTTAACTGCAATTGGTTTACATTGTTGAGGCAAGTTCGGAAACAGTGAAGGCTCCTCGATATCAGCTGTTGCCAATGCACAGTTACTAGTTACCCTTAAACTTGGCTTATTTCCCCCATACTGAAAAGTTACACTCTTGTGTTGTTTTTGAGAATCATGACCCAAGATCACATCACAACATAAATCCTTTAAGACTCCTAGCTGAACACATGGGTAATTTTGATCAACATGACCCAAGTCTACTGTAACATACCCTGGGGAGCTAGTATTTAAAGATGCTGACGCCATTGAAATCTTGCTTGCCGGAACTACTGTCAGCTTTAATTTATGTGCCACTTTCTCACTTATGAAGCTATCCGAACTGCATGAGTCGATTAGTGCCTTCAATGAATGACCATTGACAGTGATGTCCGTAGCTGCATGTGAAAGATTCTTTGGAAAAGTGGCAGCAAGTGTGAGCAGAGTGGGATTATACAGTGTGGCGGTAGTGTTATCATAAGCCTTGGATCTACAGACTTTGGCAAAACGACCCGTTTTACCACAGTTGTTGCATGTAACAGAACGTGCAGGACAACTAGCCCTACCTGTAATGTGGAATGCATTACCACAAAAATAGCATTTCTTCTTAGATACGTGTGCAGCAGCGACAGTCAAGTCCACAGGTGGTCTTCTTTCTGCCCCTTCTTTCGTTGACTACTGTTGTTGGTCATCACTGGGCAGTTCCTGCTGTCCTGGAACTAAAGTAGCAGCATGAGGAACAGGCAAGGAAGACGTGTATGCATCAGCATTCCGCTGGGCAAGGTCCAATGTACGGGCTTGACTGTATGCTGCCTCCAGATTCAAGGACTTATTTTCTAGCAGGCGCTGACGAATAAATGCAGAGGCAATACCGTTAATAAACGCATCACGTACCAGCTCCTCCCAATATTGTTCAGCTGTGACTGCCTTGAAGTTACAGTCCTTGCTTAGTTTATGTAGCTCCCTCAAAAATTCATCAAGGGATTCGCTCGAGTGCTGTCGTCGGGTTGCCAAAACATGCCTTGCAAAAGTCTCATTTGGTAACTTGACGTAAACACTCTCCAGTTTTGCAACGGCACTTTCATATGAAACACAGTCTTCGATGAGTTCATACACACTCGGGGATACACAGTTCACTAGAGCCCTCAGCTTGTTAGGTGAGGCCTCTCCACTCTCCTCAATGAAGTTTTGAAACGTGCGGTGCCAGTGTTTCCACTCCTTGGCCGCCGTAGGAGAGCTAGGATCCGTGTCCAGTCGGCATGGCTTAAGCAACTTAGCCATGACAGGAATTTTGTTGAATAAATTGTAATGAGACTGAAACGCTTGGTGGCAACTCCAAGCTTTATTCAACAAAATACCAGGCTCTCATATCTGTAACAGATAGACAAAAATAACTACCGACAATTACACAAAACATTAACTCAATATAAACAATTAATGACAATTATGCAACACAGCACGAACACAGTACATAACAGGACAAAACAACATAAATACACACACAAACTCACACATTAACAGAAGGAAACAGCTGGGTCTGCACTGGCCTGTGGTACCATTGTGACTGACGATACACAGTACTACCAAACGTGAAAACAGTAACGCCAATCAGTGTTGCCAATGTACAATAATTACCACAGGTGGCACCAGCAGAGGACCTGCCAGTGTCGGGGGTCGATTTCCTTCTAGGGAATGAATGACCTGGCAGCTGGGAGAATCTGGGTGAAGCTCCCATCCATGGACACCATCCCAGATGGAGAGGCTGCTGAGAGTTTTGACTCTGTTTGTTGTGTTACTCGCCCTAAGGCAAGGCGAGCACCCAGGCATGTGGTGCCCGCGAGATCTGTGACTCCAGGGGTCGACTGCAATAAGGCAGGGCCACCAGAAAAGGAGTGCAGTGTTTGTATTAAGGCTGCAGTGGGGGCAGATTGTCTAGAGGCCTGTCCTGCTGCTGGCCAGGGTTTGGATGAGTCAGAGTCAGGTTCATCTTTGATTTATTGTGCTGAGGCTGACTGCCAAAGAGCAGAGCCACCACAGAAAGCACCCAACTTTGCAGAGAGTGTTGCCAAGGGTGAGACTGGAGTGATAAGTTTGGGTTGTTTGTTTGATGGCTTGCCTCACCCTGTGGAGCCTCTCGAAGGTGGCACTCAGGCGGATTTGTCACCTGGTGTTGTGGCTGTGGAAGCCGGTACTCAGTCCGGGCCCCAGCTAGTTGTGTCTGGTGTGTCAGGGCTCGCTGCCCAGGGCAGGGAGTCTCCTGACCCTGCTGGGGAGACGGGAGTTTCCTCCCTTGCGGAGTGTACCAGAAGCGGAGAGCAGGCTGCTCCCCTGCTGGGACCAGACTTGCCACCCGTGCTGGCAGCTGCTGCTTTAGCTGCCAGGTAGTCAAGGTGGGTTCTGCCCCTCGTGTGTGTGTTGCCCCACTACTTGCCAAGGCATGAATGAATGTCAAGGAAGTAGAGGGTCGGGTAGTGTTTACAGAGAGCAGCGATATTGTGAATAGCTGGCAGAGAGAGGAGGACAAAGGTTTGGAACTCCATTCTGATGTGCCATCTGCAGTTAAGGACACACAGGTGCTGGAAGCACGTAGCAGCCTGGTACTTGGTCGTTTTGGAGTCGGGATGATTCGGGATTTGGCGCGGGTTTGCCACGGGTGTGGCCACGTTTGTTAAATGTACCTGTGTAGATCAGGCTGACAAGCCTGATGACCTCTTGTCTTGTGTTATGGCCGGTGTTGTTTTCCCTGGTGTGGGGGGTGATTGATGATGTTGTTCAATCGATTCCTCCTTCTAGGGCAAGTTATGATGTGTTTGATGTGAGCGTTACAGCGCCGCGTCGAGAGGTAGCGCTGTGTAAGGCTGCTGGTAATAGTGTGTTGCTTGTTGCTCAGAGAGCACCCTCAGTACTGCTGGGGCTTTGTTTGGCCAAGTTGTTAACACTTGTCAGGTGCTGGGCCCAAAAAGTTTAGTATGTGTTGATGGATGTCAGTTTCCTCGAGGCAACAAGGTATTAGAGATGATGAAAGAGGCTTGCACAAGGGAGCAGTTGCTGGGAGCAGTAGGGCTGGCCCAGTGGCACGTTGGCCAGGTTCATGTTGGAGCTTGGGTATGTGTTGTGATGGTAACATGTGTTTAGCTCCATGTTGGGGATGTTTGTCCTATGTCCTGGAAAGGAGCAGCCGTAAGCTCGCTGTGGCGATGCTTGTGTCATCAAGGGGCCGGCAGAAGTGCAGAGTAATAGTAGTGCTGCATCTGACAGTGAAATGCAGGCTTGGTGGTGTCACATCCAGGAAGAAGAATTTTGTTTAGTTAAGAGTGGCCAGATGGCCCCTCTCAGTTTTACCAAGGAAGTGGCATTTAAATTTTATCAATTTTATCTGAGTGGCACGGAGGCTCCATGGAGCCAGGAGCAGGCAAGCAGGGGTGTGTGGGCAGTGCAGGCCCGACTGAGAATATTGTTTAGCCGGGATGTATTTTGCCTGGAGACTACGGTCCCTGATGCGCTCATTGCGTTGTTCAAGGATGCAGGGAAGCCTTGTGTGGGAGCCCTATTATTTCTAGTTCTGTATTAATTATTCATGTCAATGCTATAGTAGCCTTCGATGTTTTGTGATGACCATGCACCCCTTGTTTAAGCCAGATGATGTGTCCGGCAAGTGTGCTGATTTTCAATTTGTTGTTTCCTAAAATTTCCATAAGCTTTCTTACATCTTCCGAAAATTTTCATTTATGGGGAGGCGTTGTAATGTACAGCAAGATAACGCAATGAAGAAAGTAAGAATAATGAAAGAGAAAAGACAATGTACGAGAGAGAGAGAGAGAGAGAGAGAGAGAGAGAGAGAGAGAGAGAGAGAGAGAGAGAGAGAGAGAGAGACTCTACGCCTACAGAAGGAGGTAACAAACAAAAATAACATAATTCGGTCCCTCACGCTACAAAGGGACTGGATTCTCGAAAAACAGACACACGTGGCTGAACTTCATGAGCTCATGAAGGTCCTCACAGAGTGCAAGAAAACAGACGCGAGAGTCTCCAGCAGTTCTATTGCGACTACTGCTACTCCTTCCTCTATCCTGAGGACCTAGGAGAAGGCGTGTGCCTCCTCGGACCACTGGAGGCAGTGTTGGCAATCTGGGAGGCCTAAGCCTCTCATGAGAGTAGCGGACGCTTTCACCACAGCGGCCGCACCCCCCACCACCGCCACCACCACCACAGCCTCAGGTAGCACCAATACCACCATTACCACCAATAACAATAGCAGCAGCAACAGTAACAAAAACAGCATCAACAACAACAACAGTAACAGTAACGACAACAACAGCAACAACAACAGCAGTAGTAGTAGTAGTAGCAGCAGCAGCAACAACAACAACGGCAGGAGAAACAGCAGCAGTACTACCAGCAGCAACAGTAGTAGTAGCAGCAGCAGTAGCAGCAGCAGCAGAAGCAGCAGCAGTAGTAACAACAACAACAGCAACAATAATAGCGATAGGAGCAACAACAGCAACAAAAATAACAATGGAAGCTGGAAGAAGACCCAGCAACAGCTGACCGTGGTCTCCGCCAATGTGAGAGGGCTCTGCATCAATGTAGGTGACCTTAGCCACAATTTCCTGCTGAGACATAGTGCTGACGTTGTCGCAGTAACAGAAACGTGGCTGAGTGACGAGGTGGAGCCGACGTTCGGCAAAATATCAGGCTACTCCCTGTGGGTGAGGATGGACCAAGAAAGTAGAGCAGGCGGAGCTGTCGCTACCTGTTTTAAGGACGGCCTCCAAACACAGGAACTTGAGGTAGCCGTGCCACACCTGATGGAGGCACTGTTCTTCAGGGTGGTACTTGCAGACAACAGTGGGCTTCTCCTCTGTGTCATGTACCGCCCCCCGAGACAAGGACGAGCCCCACTAGACTTCCTGACAGAGGAACTCGACACCCTGCTCCAGCGTCACAAGTGTTCCCATGTGATGATAGGGGGGGACCTGAACTTCCACATGGAGCAGGATGCCTTCAGTAATCTCTTGGCTGTTCAGGGCCTAACCAACCACACGAGCGGAGAGGGCTGCTGGATCCTGTGGTGACAGACCTACCCGAAGCCGGCATCAGCTGCCAGCAGCTAGGACCAGTGGGCAGCTCAGACCACTTTGCTATGCTGTCTCAGGTCGAGCTGCAAAACGGCGAGGGAAGACACTATCGCGCGTACCGTCTGGCTTTGGAACAGGGCGGAATGGTCATCCATGAAGCAGGACATGGACAACACGGACTGGGAATCCCTTCTAATGGGAGATGCTGAGACCAAGGCACGCACCCTCACCACCAGGCTGCTTGCCCTCCAACAGCAGCATGTGCCCAACCGAGTATATCTCTCCTGGCCTAGTGATCCTGCCTGGTTTGGTTTTTGCTGCAGAGCATCTGCCGAGGCCAAGCATGCTGCCTGGGTGAGGTACAAGCGACACCCGTCACGCAGGAACAAGACGCTGCATTGGGAGGCGTGTAAGAGGATGACGTCCATCTGCAGATGAGCGAGGAATCAGCTAAGGGAGGACAGAAGGCGAAAGCTCAGTGGCCCAGGTGTTGGCAACAAGACCTGGTGGAATCTGGTGAAGGAGCAGCAAGGAGCATGTCACCGCGAGACTCTTCCTCCACTCACCAGACCTGGTGGAATCTGGTGAAGGAGCAGCAAGGAGCATGTCACCGCGAGACTCTTCCTCCACTCACCAGACCTGACAGATCCACTGCCACAAGCAGTGCAGACAAGGCCACACTCCTCGCCGAACTTTTCGCCAACAAGATGAAGGTTGATGACTCGGCACGACCTGTACCACAGCTGGCCCCGGAAACTAATTGCACTCTCACCACTGTCTTGGTGAAGGCAGCGCAGGTTGAGCGGTTACTCGGTGCGGTGGATGTGGGTAAAGCCACAGGCCCAGATGACGTCAGCCCACGGCTCCTCAAGCACTGCGCTAGAGAGCTGTCAGCTCCTCTCACCACCATCTTCACATCTTGCCTGAGGGAGAAGAAGTGGCCCTCAGTATGGAAGGAAGTGCGTGTGGTCCCGGTTCACAAGAAAAACTCAAGGTCTGAGCCCAGCAACTACAGACCCATCTCCCTGCTCTCAGTGGTGGGCAAGTTGCTGGAGCAAATAGTGGCTGCTGCCATCTGCCAACACCTGAGCGAGAACCACCTCCTCTCAAACAGGCAGTTTGGCTTCAGGCCTGGCAGATCCACCGCAGACCTCCTCCTCATCCTCTCCAAGGACTGGCAAGACTCCCTGGAAGAAGGCCTGGACACCCTTTTGGTGGCCCCGGACATTGCTGGGGCTTTTGACAGGGTCTGGCACACGGGGCTCATTGAAAAGCTTCGTGCCAAGGGTGTCCAAGGTGACCTGCTAATGCTGCTCGAAGATTACCTGCAGGGTAGGACCCTTCAGGTAGTAGTCAATGGGCAGTCATCAAGGCCTTCACCTGTCCGGGCCTCAGTTCCACAAGGCTCCGTCTTGGGCCCAGTCCTATGGAACATACACATTGACGACCTCCTCAGGCAGCTGTCATCTGTGGCAGCATACGCCGATTACTGCACACTCTCCCGCTCCTACTGCCGCCTCGACAGTCAGCGTGCTGTCACTCAGCTGAACAGGCAGCTCGGACTGGTGGAGCAGTGGGGAAAAATGTGGCAGGTTAATTTCGCTCCTGAGAAGATGCAGGCGATGGTCATCTCGCGGTCCCCAGGTGCCTCACACGCAGTCTCAGGACAGGCGCGTTTTGGAGGCAAGAGCCTGCCACTTCAGGATTACATCAAGATCCTGGGCGTGTCTGTGGACCGCGGCCTACGCTTCGATCACCACATCGCTGTCGTCGCCCGCCAGACCTCTCTCCGAGTCTCTGCCCTGCGCAGGATGGCGAACATCCTCGACCCACGGGGCATCCTCACGCTATACAGGGCACAGATACGCCCATGTATGGAGTACGGTGCCCTGTCCTGGATGTCGAGTGCCGCCACCCACATGCAGAGACTGGATGCTGTGCAGCGGCGAGCCCTGCGCTTGGTGGCCACCGACGAGGACCAACAGCACCCACCACCAGTAACATCACTGGAGCACCGCCGGGACGTGTCAGCACTAGTGGTGTGCCACAAAACTCAGGTGCACAGGGTCCCTCACCTTGACCCCCTGAGGATGCTGCCACACACAGTGCAGAGGTGCACCAGAGTTGTAGCTAGTAGCGACAAGCTAGTGAAGGTGCCTCGATCTCGCTCTAGCCAACACCAGCGCACCTACACACCCAGGACTTTGCGGCTGTGGAACATGTTCATGGTAGCCACGCCCCAAGTGCAGGACATGTCCACACACCAGGTGAAGCTAGCAGCCCACAGCTGGTGTAGCATGCACTTGTCCCCACTGGTGCTTTAAATTTTTATTCTTTTATTGTATTATTGTATTAGTATTATTATCTTTATGTTAAGTATGTATAGTGCTATTCCTGTAAATAATACTATCATAGGCTTTTTAAATAATTCCATACTCAACGTGGAATTTTAAACTTTTCTGTAAATATTTGTTTAAATAAAGAGAGAGAGAGAGAGAGAGAGAGAGATGCCAGATGTACGATTAAGAGTGGCTGCTCACTGCTATTAATTTACCATAAGAAGAGAGAGAGAGAGAGAGAGAGAGAGAGAGAGAGAGAGAGAGAGAGAGAGAGAGAGAGAGAGAGAGAGAGAGAGAGAGAGAGAGAGAGATGCCAGATGTACGATTAAGAGTGGCTGCTCACTGCCATTAATTTACCATAAGAATTTTCGCGCACAGACACTCTCCTTCCCCAATTAATTTACCTTATTTCCCTCTGTTCAGTCAGTTTGAGTTGCCCTTGACAAAGAAAATATCACTCTTCATTTAGCCCCCTTTGTTTGATCATAATTTTTGAAAATAAAGTGTTTTATTCAAGTAGAAACTGTGCAAGGAGTGGGTGTGGGCGCGTGTCTGTATGTGTATGTGTCGCAACCCTCCCCCCTTTCCCCGCTTTAGCGGCGGCGCGGGAAGGCGGTTGGAGCACTTTCCCATGGTAGTTGCTACCCAGTAGCTGGAGGGAGCAGATGTACTGAGATGTCCTCTAACATTTATCAGAGTCTAAGGCGGGATACTAGGTAGCAGGGTCAGTTGGCTCAAGGGGGATAAGTGAGTCATTATCGGCCGTACGCCCAGGCCTATTTATATAAATTAGGAGTCTTTGAAGTAAACTGCCATTAAGTGTAGTTGTGAAATGCACACTACACCCAGGGAAGTGACTCCTACAAGTGCACAAGTGGAGTTGTCGAGTTTGTGCAGTGAGCGGTGACTGATCCTCCTGTGTGTTCATGGGCACTCTTTTGTAGTAATTTCTTGTCTTTTGTTAATAACCCTGTTTGTTTTAAAATGCTACTGTGGGTTTAGGCAGTTCAATCGTAGAGGACTTAGGTAATTAGCTGCGAAATAAACTTTACTCCATCCCCAGATCCTGACAAGGCCTGTCGGCCAGGAGGCAGTAAACAATACTACTCAGCTTGATACTATAACACTCTGTTGGGCAGTGGGAGGACTGTCACGGTGGGTGGAGGCCCAACAGGGTATTATACCTCGATCATATGTGTGTTATTGTGTGTCAACTGTTTTTCTAGACATGGTTGTCGATTTTTCTGCAGTTGTGGGTGTTAAGTGCTGTTTGGAGCATCTCCCTTGTCTGTGGGTAGGTAAAACAGACTGAAGACCTCAAATTAGTGTGACCTGGAGTTACAACAGTTTTGGAAAGGGAGCATGAGTCACAAAAGACCCTGTACACCCGTACTTGAGCTCTGCACCGAGTCCACATAGGAGCTGGCTCAGTGAAGCTAGTCCAGGTGCAGCAGCTTGGTGAAAGGTCTGGGAACTGTGGTCAATAACAATATATATATATATATATATATATATATATATATATATATATATATATATATATATATATATATATATATATATATATATATATAAACTCTACCTTGGACAATTCTGGGCTTGTTTCTTCCTCTCCTCCACCCACTGACTACTTCATGCTACCTATTAAAATTCTTCGCAATGATGTTTTCCATCCCCTTGCTGGCCTAAACCCTCGGAAGGCTTATGGACCTGATGGGGTCCCTCCTGTTGTTCTCCGAAACTGTGCCTCCATGCTTGCACTTTGCCTAGTCAAACTCTTTCAGCTCTGTCTGTCAACATCTACCTTTCCTTCTTGCTGGAAGTTTGCCTACATTCAGCCTGTTCCTAAAAAGGGTGACCGTTCTAATCCCTCAAACTACCGTCCTATTGCTTTAATTTCCTGCATATCTAAAGTTTTTGAATCTCTTCTCAACAGGAAGATTTTTAAACATCTATCACTTCACAACCTTCTATCTGATCGCCAGTATGGGTTCTGTCAAGGCCGCTCTACTGGTGATCTTCTGGCTTTCCTTGCTGAGTCTTGGTCATCCTCTTTTAGAGATTTTGGTGAAACTTTTGCTGTTGCCTTGGACATATCAAAAGCTTTTGATAGAGTCTGGCACAAAGCTTTGATTTCCAAAACTACCCTCCTATGGCTTCTATCCTTCTCTCTGTAACTTCATCTCAAGTTTCCTTTAACTTCATATAAGCTGTTTTAGCTAGAGATGAGATGTAAAGTTTCCACTTTAGATTATAAGTAAAGGATAGACCGAGGATATATAGTGTAGAAGAGGGGGACAGTTGAGTGTCATTGAGCAAGAGGCATTGAGCAATACTAATTTTGCTTTGCCCCAATCAAAGGTTTTAGAGAGATCAGAATTCAGGCGTTCTGTGGCTTCCCTGCATGAACTGTTTACTTGCTGAAGGAATGGACATCTGCGAAAAGACGTACAAAAGTGCAGGGTAGTATCATCAGCGTAGGAGTGGATAGGACAAGAAGATTGGTTTAGAAGATGATTAATGAATAATAGGAAGAGAGTGGGTGACAGGACAGAACCCTGATGAACACCACTGTTAATAGATTTAGAAGAACCATCTACCACAGCAGCAATAGAATGGTCAGAAAGGAAACATGATGATACCACTGTTAATAGATTTAGGAGAACAGTGACCGTCTACCACAGCAGCAATAGAACGGTCAGAAAAGAAACTTGAGATGAAGCTACAGATAGAAGGATAGAAGCCATAGGAGGATAGTTTGGAAAGCAAAGCTTTGTGCCAGACTCTATCAAAAGCTTTTGATATGTCTAAGGCAACAGCAAAAGTTTCACCAGAATCTCTAAAAGAGGATGACCAAGACTCAGTAAGGAAAGCCAGAAGATCATCTGTAGAGCGGCTTTGACGGAAATTATACTGGCGATCAGAAAGAAGGTTGTGAAGTGATAGATGTTTAAGAATCTTCCTGTTGAGGATAGATTAAAAAACTTTAGATTGGCAGGAAATTAAAGCAATAGGACGGTAGCTTGAGGGATTACATCATTCACCCTTTTAAGGAACAGGCTAAATATAGGCAGTCTTCCAGCAAGAAGGAAAGGTAGATGTTGACAGACAGAGTTAAAATTTTGAGTTTCACTAGGCAAGGTGCAAGCATGGAGCTGCAGTTTTGGAGAACAATAGGAGGGATCCCGTCAGGTCCATAAGCCTTCCAAGGGTTTAGACCAGTGAGGGCATGGAAAACATCATTGCGAAGAATTTTAATAGGTGGCATGAAGTAGTCAGATGGTGGAGGAGAGGTAGGAACAAGCCCTGAATCGTCCAAGGTAGAGTTTTTAGCATAGGTCTGAGCGAAGAGTTCAGCTTTAGGGATAGATATGATAGCAGTGATGCCATCTGGTTGAAATAAAGGAGGGAAAGAAGAAGAAGCAAAATTATTGGAGATGTTTTTTGCTAAGTGCCAGAAGTCATGAGGGTTGTAAGATCTTGAAAGATTTTGACACTTTCTATTAATTGAGTTTTTGGCTAGTTGCAGAACAGACTTATCAAGGTTTCTGGTAGAAATATAAAGCGCTGGAGATTCTGGTGGTAGAAGGCTTAAATATCTTTTCTGGGCCACCTCTCTATCATGTATAGCATGAGAAGAGGCTGTGTTAAACCAAGGTTTGGAAGGTTTAGGTCTAGAAAAGTGTGAGGAATGTACGTCTCCTATCACTATCACCCGTTACACTCTCGGCACACAGAGACGTGTCTGTGACATGGAAGCAGTAGTCATTCCAAGGAAAATCAGCAAAATACCTTCTCAGGTCCCCCCAACTAGCAGAGGCAAAATGCCAGAGGCACCTCAGCTTATGGGGATCCTGAGGAGGGATTGGAGCGATAGGACAAGATACAGATATGCGATTGTGATCGAAGGAGCCCAAGATAGGGTAACAGCATAAGCAGGATTAGACGTTAGGAAAAAATCGAGAATGTTGGATGTATCTCCAATACGGTCAGGAAAATGAGTAGGGTGTTGCACCAATTGCTGCTTCCAGGTTAGCGGGTCATCCACCGTGACACCGAGCAGCTTTGTAGACTGGACCACCTGGAGGGAATGGGGGCCCACCGAGAGCTGGGAAGGAGGCACTGCCACTGAGGAGGTACAGACATGCATCACCACAGTCTTGCTGTAATTGATGGTCTTCCTGTTCTCGGTCCATGCCTGTAGCTGCTCCAGAGTTGCTTGCAGTGGTGAGTAATCTGGGTCCTTGTCGTTAGCTGAGATGCCCACTGTGCAGTCGTCCACATACTTCCAGCGATGGAGTGTGTGGGTGAGAGCGTCATTGATGAGCATGAGGAAGCACAGTAGACCCATCTTGATGCCCTGGGAGATCCCACATGTCAGCTGTTGGAAAGTGGTGATGGATCCCTGATAGTGGACAGCCTTACGCCTCCCCTGTGAGGAAGTCGGCGAGCCATGCTACCAGGTTGTGAGGGAAATCCAGACTGATGGCCTTATTAATTTCAACAGTGTAGTCAAAAAGATTAAAGGCCTTTCTGAAGTCCACAAAAGCAACAGCTAGAGAAGTGTTTCGTTTGTCAAGGTGGATGTGGATGAATTCAAGGAATCTGATTAGATAGCAAGAGGTGGACATGGCTTTAATGTTCCCAAACTATTTGATGTCAAGGGAGTTACCAATTTTGGTGTGAGCCTAGTCGAACACAAAGTCTTCACAAATAAGGCTGGGGATGGGGGTGGTGGCGACCGGTCTGAGGTTATTCAGTGACTGAGGACTGGGAGTTTTGGGGATGGGGATAAGGTAAGATTTTTTCCCAGTCCACGGAGCAGGTGTGCTGAGAGAGGGAGGCATTGATGATGGAGCACAGGGGTGTTGCTAGCACAGAAGCAAATAAATTATAAATTTTGATGGGAGGGTCAGTGGGTGTGGTGGATCTTGGTTTGAATCTGGGTATCTTCCTGAATACATCCACCACCTGGACAGTGGGGAGAGGGGAGGGAGCGGAGAGATAGGCTGGGAGAGGAGTGGTGTGGAAGGGAGAGAAAGTTTGATAGATAGCAGGAAAGTGACTTAATTTCCTCAGCCGCGAGATTAGCGGGAAAGTGTGAGGTGCAAGGAGGAGTGGTTTTGTAAACTACACAAAGCTTTGATCCTAGAGTAAATACCATTGTCATTTGTTGGCAAGCTTAAGCTGGTGTATTTTGTCTGGCTAATAACTTGCCTTGGCGGCCTTAATCTTCCTAATAACTCTGTTCCTTACTTTCCTGTATCGAACAGGGCAAGAGTGGGATCCCCAGTTCCTCTGACGTATGAGTCGCTTGATGCAGGTGTCATCCATGGGGCATCAGATGGATGCACTGTGATGCCCTTAGTTGAGAAGTGGTGGCGGAAGGCTTCCATGGTGGTGGTGACGTAGTTGCGCCATTTGATGTGGACGTCCTCCTCTTCCAACACCTCGGTCCACGGATGTCGTATCACCCACTGCCCAAAGTCCTTTATGGCTGAGTTAGGCATGGGGCTGATGGGCGGAGCGAGATGGTGGGTGTGGGGGTCCACAGGATGGGGAGGTGGGTGCTGCGTCACATGGGGGCAGTGGCTTGGGAGGCGAGTACTGCTGGCTCAGATCTGCCATGATAAGGTCGAGGGTAGATTGCTGGTGCGTGGGGAAGTCCACGACCTGGATGAGGTGTAGCTGGTGTAAGATGTCACTGATATCTAAACTGTTGAAATCCCCAGAGATGACAAGTTTGGCGACAGGATACCTCATCCTCAGCGCATCAGCAGTGTCAGTGATGTGATCAGTGAGCAACTGTGCTGTGGCAGCACGGGGGGGGGTGGTAGGCGACGCGCAGGATGATGGAGGCTGTGTTGTTGGGATGGCAGGGGAGCGTAACCTTCACAGGGCCTCCACCCCGGCTGGGACGTTGAGAGGGAGGTGTGAGGAGCTGAGGGCAGAGCGGCAAAACAAGGCCACTCCTCCTCCCTCTGCGCCCAGTTCTGAGGTGGTGGAAGAGCTGGAAGTCTTGCATCATGCACACCTCAGGAACAATCTGCCACGCCTTAGTGATCGCCACAGTGTCCGCACAGGTTGATCTCACTGACACGTGTGTGTGTGTGTGTGTGTGTGTGTGTGTGTGTGTGTGTGTGTGTGTGTGTGTTAGGAAGAGAGAAGGGAAGTAAAATGTAGTACGAATATAGTATAAAAAATGGATATCTGTATTTAGTCAATCTGAACGTTTCTTTTATCATTTCTCTCTCTCTCTCTCTCTCTCTCTCTCTCTCTCTCTCTCTCTCTCTCTCTCTCTCTCTCTCTCTCTCTCTCTCTCTCTCTCTCAGCATTATTTATTGAAATAATAATGATAATAATAATGATAATAATAATAATAATAATAATAATAATAATAATAATAATAATGATAATAATAACAACAACAACAATAATAGTAATAGTAATAATAGTGTGTATGTGTGTGTAAGTGTGTGTGTGTGTGTGTGTGTGTGTGTGTGTGTGTGTGTGTGTGTGTGTGTGTGTGTGTGTGTGTGTGTTACATTCTGTAAAATTACAAGGTGCAACCCAAAGCTTCCACCCTGATGAATGGTGAAGCTCCCATCAGATATTACCAAGATACCACAATGATATTTAGGAAAACAAGCCTACCGTGGTGTTTACGAGACATCGCTGCTAATCAAGAACATGATTGAATGACCAGTCCAAAAGGAAACCAGTACTCGCAACCTCAAGCTTCCACCTCGATGAAAGCTGAAGCTACCGTCAGATATTATCAAGTTACCACAATGATATTTAGGAAAGCAAGTTTACCGTGGTGTTTACGAAGCATGACCGCTAATCAAGAACATGATTGAATGACCACTTCAAGGGAAACCAGTACAGTGGAACCTCTGTTCAAATAATTAATTCGTTCCTGAGTGCCGTTCGAAAACCGAATCTAGTTTCCCATAGGAATCAATGTAAAATGGATTAATCTATTCCCAAACATCAGGCTACCCTGTCTTAGTGGCTTATGACAGACGCTCCCACAGCCAAGATGACTACTTCACAAATTATTTATCCAGAAAGGATGTATCGAATGAATTTAGTGACACAGAACGCATCAGAAGATAATGTTTAGAACGTGCAGGTATTCTCTTTGTCACCGATATAGTGAGAAAAACCTTACAGAAGGACAGAAAGGAGCAACCCACTTACCACCAAAATGAAGGTGATCATAACACTTAGACATCATGCTGTTGGGAAAAGCTTCTGGAAAAATGCAGCTGTGCAGTAGTGATGGCGTTGTGGATCATCGAGAGAGCCACAGGTGGCTCAGGATAACTTCTCCTGAGCGCCGAAAACAGTTTGTTTACATCGAGGTTTTTCAACGGAATCACTCACATTTACCTTATTTCAAAGAGTAAATTACTGTCTTACACTCTGTGTTTCTCCTCCAAATATATAAAAAACGAATTAAATATTTATAGAAACTTTAAATTAGCAATAAACGGCACCTTTTGCTATATCTTTTAATATTTGAAATCAAGTAACTTTGTTCTAGAACCGAATTATGGTACCGCAACCGAAGTTCAAAATTTTGCTTTAGTCAAAAAGGGAAGCATGCGGTAACCGAGGTTCGACTGTACTCTCCTTGCCTCCCTGCACTCCACCGCCTGGCAAAATTTACGTTATTGTCACTCATTAGCACCTGCATATTTTCGTATTGACATTTGTCATATAACAATAAAATAACGAAATGTGCTGATTCCGAGACAGTGACTAGTAATTCAATGCCAGGAAAATTACAGGAATGATTGGGAGTGGAAGTAGATAAATGGAAAGAAAATGTTTACTCACTATTATTTTTATTTTATTTATCTATTTGTTTTCTTATTGTACGCATAGTCTACTGTAACGAATTTATGCAGCAATGTCTTTTGAACTCGATGGCATGTTCAGTTTTCCTTATTATTTGGTCGCTAGATAAAATCAGATGTCCAGTTCCTTTGCATAATAATATCATTCAAGGGTTGTTGACGCATCTGTCGCGCGGAGTGTGTACAAACTATGCATGTGCGTGCGTGTATCAGTGTTGCCCAGAGGAAAATTAAAATATTCAAGGTTCATTTGCATGAAACTCTAAGGTTACCTCTAAAAATCTAAAGCCCCCAAATCTACCATACGAAATAGGTGAAAATAAGTTGTATAATTTCTCGCCTCATCGTAGAAAGACTTGCAAAGAAGTGTCTTCAGAGTCACTGGCATTCTCATCTGAGGCTGAAGACACCATTGTATGTTCCGTTTTTCTCCATTTATCTTCGTAACGCTTTCAACAGTAACCCATTCTTAACCTAAGAGATCTTTTTTTTTTTTTTTTTAGATAGCTCCCATTCATAGCACGGCATTTCCTGTCTTGCTATAAATTGTTTTGTTAGGATCCTGTTTGCTATCGTGCTACTCCTAAGTCTGTTTACTTGCTTCATTTTAATGATATTTAGTTTAGAGAACACTTTCAACTGATGCTGAAGAATGAGGCAGTGCCATTAAATCACACATAAACCTTGAGAGTTTGTCAAATTTGGAAAGAGAGAGAGAGAGAGAGAGAGAGAGAGAGAGAGAGAGAGAGAGATGTAGCAGTCTCTCTCCCGGAACTATCATGTCTTCCGCCCAGAGCCGTCATTCTGTCCGGGAAGCCGCGTTTTCGCGCATTTTTTGAAAGTCACCAGACTTTGACTGCCTTATATTTGTTCTGATAATTCATGTACCACTTTCACCTTTTGTAATATTTCACATAAACATATTTTCATTCATTATATGCTTTCAGATTTAGATTTTCGCGTTTTTTTTTTTTTTTTTTTTATGATGCCATTATCTGTCCGGAGTTTAAGGGTTAAAACTCCAAGATTTACTGGATTCTGATATAAAAACTCCAAGACTCCAAGATCAAGGTAAAAACCCCAAGATCATATATTAAAACCCAAGCTGTGGCAACAGTGGTGTGTGTGTGTGTGTGTGTGTGTGTGTGTGTGTGTGTGTGTGTGTGTGTGTGTGTGTGTGTGTGTGTGTGTTTGCAGCATATATCTATCTAATGTGAAGCTTTGATAGTGATGTGGAGAAAGCAGATATGAGCATTGGTGTTAAGAAAAATCATGGCCAACATTGCATGTAATAATGTGTACTATAGTATAGGTAATCAGACGGAGTGGCCCCGTCCGATATGTTGGGCCTTTTGCCGCGAGGCGATCCACAGAATATTGTTCGTCCGACGAACAATATTCTGAGGCTGGTACAGAAGTCGCCATAATGAATGTGCACGTACAGTTTTGTGTAGGACGAGAGTTGTCTTTAGGGGGCAGGCTGTGACTGTCCCCTTGTGTTGTGAGACAAAGGGAAATGTTCAGTGGATCATTGGAAAGTTCACAGTACCCTCTGATCCAGTACAAAACCAGTCCAGTGCTGGAGCCTCACTCGGAATAATTATCGTTTCGGTAGGTTGCAAGGAGGAGGCAGTAGACACCTGCCGAAACGATAATTACTCCCAGTGAGGTCTAAAGCACTGTTCAGGGGGTGCTGTGAACTTATCATTAAACCCAGCTGTGACCTCACTGAACGTTTCCCTTTGTGTCTCACAACACAAGGGGGCAGTCACAGCCTGCCCTCTAAAGACAACTCTCTTCCTCCACACAAAACTACAAGCACCTAATAACACACATACTCTTCACTCAAAAATTTTAAAATCATCATGGCAACTCCTACACCAGCCTCGGAGTCCCCATCTGGGGAGGGGACCATAAATGTCCCCAGGTCGGACTGTCTTTCTGTCAACGACCCTAAGTGTCTTGACACCCCCATCAACTTTTCCTTCATTAACTTCTGCAACATTCGCGGTCTAAGATCTAATTTTCAATCTGTAGAACACCACCTCTCCTCTTCTAAACCTCATCTTCTTTTCCTCACTGAAACTCAGGTGTCTGAGGCAACTGACAGTAGCCCCTTTTCTGTTCCCTCCTACTTTCTCTATCCTCATTTTCGATCCAAAGCTGGATGCTGCGTTTATGTGCGCAATGACTTAACCTGCTCGCGTGCCCACGCTCTTGAATCTTCTGAGTTTTCTATCATCTGGCTACGACTACAGAGTCATTCTCATACTAAACTTATCTGTGCTGTATACCTTTCACCTAACTCCTCTGACTATAAGAAATTCTTTGACTACTTAACTTCCAAAGTGGAGCACATTCTGACCCTCTTCCCTTTTGCAGAGATCTCCATTCTTGGAGACTTCAATGTTCACCACCAGCTTTGTTTTCCTCTCCCTTCACTGACCATCCTGGTGAACTAGCCTACAACTTTGCTATCCTCCATGACCTAGAGCAATTGGTGCAACACCCTACTCATATACCTGACCGTCTTGGAGATACGCCCAACATTCTTGACCTTTTCCTGACCTCTAATCCTTCTGCTTATGCTGTCACCCTTTCTTCTCTGTTGGGCTCCTCCGATCACAATCTCATATCTTTATCTTGTCCTATCACTCCAATCCCTCCTCAGGATCCCCCTAAGCGAAGGTGCCTCTGGCGTTTTGCCTCTGCTAGTTGAGGGGACCTGAGGAGGTATTTTGCTGATTTTCCTTGGAATGACTACTGCTTCCGTGTCAGAGACCCGTCTTTGTGTGCTGAGTGCATAACAGAGGTGATAGTGTCTGGCATGGAGGCGTACATTCCTCACTCTTTTTCTTGTCCTAAACCTTCTAAACCTTGGTTTAACACAGTTTGTTCTCGTGCTATACATGATAGAGAGGTGGCCCACAAAAGGTACTTAAACCTTCCATCACCAGAATCTCATGCACTTTATATTTCTGCCCGGAACCATGCCAAGTCTGTTCTCCAACTAGCCAAAAACTCCTTCATTAACAGAAAATGTCAAAACATTTCAAGATCTAACTCCCCTCGTGATTTCTGGCATCTAGCCAAAAATATTTCCAATAACTTTGCTTCTTCTTCTTTCCCTCCTCTATTTCAACCAGATGGCACCACTGCTATCACATCTATTTCTAAAGCTGAACTCTTTGCTCAAACCTTTGCTAAAAACTCTACCTTGGACAATTCTGGGCTTGTTCCTCCCTCTCCTCCACCCTCTGACTACTTCATGCCGCGTATTAAAATTCTTCGCAATGATGTTTTCCATGCCCTCGCTGGCCTAAACCCTCGGAAGGCTTATGGACCTGATGGGGTCCCTCCTATTGTTCTCCGAAACTGTGCCTCCGTGCTTGCACCTTGCCTAGTCAAACTCTTTCAGCTCTGTCTGTCAACATCTGCCTTTCCTTCTTGCTGGAAGTTTGCCTACATTCAACCTGTTCCTAAAAAGGGTGACCGTTCTAATCCCTCAAACTACCGTCCTATTGCTTTAATTTCTTGCCTATCTAAAGTTTTTGAATCTATCCTCAAGAGGAAGATTCTTAAACATCTATCACTTCACAACCTTCTTTCTGATCGCCAGTATGGGTTCCGTCAAGGCCGTTCTACTGGTGATCTTCTGGCTTTCCTTACTGAGTCTTGGTCATCCTCTTTTAGAGATTTTGGTGAAACTTTTGCTGTTGCCTTGGACATATCAAAAGCTTTTGATAGAGTCTGGCACAAAGCTTTGATTTCCAAACTACCCTCCTACGGTTTCTATCCTTCTCTCTGTAACTTCATCTCAAGTTTCCTTTCTGACCGTTCTATTGCTGCTGTGGTAGACGGTTACTGTTTTTCTCCTAAATCTATTAACAGTGGTGTTCCTCAGAGTTCTGTCCTGTCACCCACTCTCTTCTTATTATTCATTAATGATCTTCTAAACCAAACTTCTTGTCCTATCCACTCCTACGCTGATGATACCACCCTGCACTTTTCTACGTCTTTTCATAGACGTCCAACCCTTCAGGAGGTAAACATATCACGCAGGGAAGCCACAGAACGCCTGACTTCTGATCTTTCTAAAATTTCTGATTGGGGCAGAGCAAACTTGGTATTGTTCAATGCCTCAAAAACTCAATTCCTCCATCTATCAACTCGACACAACCTTCCAGACAACTATCCCCTCTTCTTCAATGACCCTCAACTGTCCCCCTCATTTACACTGAACATCCTCGGTCTGTCCTTTACTTATAATCTGAACTGGAAACTTCTCATCTCATCTCTAGCTAAAACAGCTTCTATGAAGTTAGGTGTTCTGAGACGTCTCCGCCAGTTTTTCTCACCCCCTCCAGCTGCTAACTCTGTGTGAAGTATGAATGCTTCATTGTTACGGGGCTTCACTGTATTGGTTAGGGTTCATAGTTTGTATTGGTTTCATGCTTCACTGTTTCACTAGTGTTTACTTCGCCCCTTGCTCTGTATTAATCATTGAGTTCTGTACCACGCCGCCACCGGCTCGCACCTACGTACTTGTACCTGTCTACACATTAAAAGCACTGGGAACTTGTGACTTTATGTTGCCCGAGAACCTACAAGAAGGATACATGGCGCAGTGAGTAGTGCAACTCACAAGGACCTGGCAGCGAGACAGCATGAAGGTGCCCCAACTAGCCGGTGGTGTGCGGTGCGTCTCCCGGAGGAGCCTTCAGTGTGCCGGCGCCATGACTAAGCCTAAAACCAGGAGGCAACAAGATCTGGCACCCCTCTCGCCAGCTTCGTCCACGCCCTCGGCTATGGGGCAGGAGCAGGCAACTGGAGTCTCTCAAGACGCGCTCCTTCAAATGCTGCAACTGTTCCGTGACGAGTGTGAGCAGAGACGACGGGAGGACGAAACGAGGCGCCAGGCCGAGGAGCAGCGCTTCAATCAGCGTGTTGCTACGCTTGGAACGCAGCCTTCACAGCAGGCAGGCACACCCGGCGCCGTTAGTGACAGCCTCGCCAACCCGCCCTCAACCATGCTCCCGATGCCGTCCACGCCTGTCCCCAAAGCGACCGTCGTTCCGCCTCCCCCGCTCTCACAGGACGCTACGCTGCAGGCCTTCAAGGAATGGAGACAGCAGTGGGAGGACTATGCGGTGATGGTGGACCTGCAGAAACAGCCGCAGCCCAAGCAGCTCATACAGTTGCGGGCCTGCCTCTCGTCCGAACTGAGGCGCACGCTCGAGGTTAGCTTGGGCGTACCCCCGGGCTCGACCTTGAGCCTGACTGAAGTGCTGGAGCGCCTTCACGAGCATGTGAAAGGGCAACGAAATGAGGCACTGAGGCGCCTATCCTTCTTCCAGTGTAGACAGGCCAAAGGAGAGAAGTTTAACGACTTCTTCGTGCGGCTGAAGGACGCTTCGGACGAGATCGACTTGTGTAAGGCCCACAACCCTGCCTGTGTAGAGACGCAAATGAAACACGCAGTGTTGATGGGCGTCAGAGACGAGGAAACGAGGCAGCGCTTGTTGGAAACGCCGTCTGACGCCACACTGGAGAAGGTGTTGACAGTGTGCAAGTCCCGCGAGGCCGCCGAAACCACGTCACACGAGCTCAGGCCACTACAGTCTTCCACATGTGCAGTGTCGGCGTATAAGAAAAAGAAAAAGGACTGTTGGAAAAGGGACTGTCTGAAAAAGGAATCGCCCAAGGCAAACGGTCATTCTAGTGGTTCGAAGCCGACTAACGCAAAGTGCGGTAACTGTGGTTATGGGCCGCACTCCAAGGACAAGTGCATAGCGATTGGTGAACGGTGTCGTTTATGTAACAAAATGGGTCATTTCGCAAAGTGTTGCCGCTCAAAACCGCTCACAAGTGCCGAGAAGCCGCCGAGTGACCGTGTAAGGTGCGGCAAAGTGTTGTCTGTAACGGGGCACCAGCGCGGCGCTGCCCCGCCCTCCGGCGGCACTGCCCATACCGCCCACGGACGAGCGGTGGACAACGCGCCACCGGTCGGCCCCACGTCCCCGACCATAAAGCTTCAGGTGGAAGCATGTGGCAGGTCAGGCTGGGTCGAGTGCGTGCCAGACACGGGAGCGGACACGACAGTCATAGGTGACGAGCTTCTTCGGGCACTTGGCCTGTCGGCTGACGACCTGCAACCCTACCAAGAGTTGGGACTGAACAACCCCGACGGGACGTCAATGGCCTGTCGGATTCTCGGGTCGTTATACGCCACTATGACGTATGGGGACACCACCATCCAAGGCCGGATAATCGTGATGAGGGGTCTGCCCAAGCCGCTCCTCTCGTACGGCCACACGAAGCAGCTGAGGATCATTCCCCAAGACTATCCACGGCAGATCGGAGTGCGAGGAGACCGGCGGCAGGAGGGGGAAGGGCAGGTGAGGCAAGTCTCTACTCTTGGCCCGCCGCCGCCCGCCGCGCCGCAGCCTCGCACCTCATCCCTCCAGCCGCCACTCACGCCACGACTTCCCCTACCCTCTGCTTCATCTGCGGAGGCCAAAGCGTTTTTCCTGCGAGAGTTCCCTGACGTGCTGACGACTAAGGATGACTTTCGTCATGGATCCGAGCTGAGGGAGATGTGTGGCCCTCCGATGCGTATATACCTGAAGGATGACGCCAAGCCCTTCGCGGTAAATACGCCGCGACTCATTCCTCTCGCCTGGCAGGACGCAGTCAAGGAGGAGTTAGAGGCCATGGTGAGACAGGGCATCATAGTACCCGCCGGCGATCACCCGTCCCAGTGGTGCCATCCCCTCGTGACCGTGGCCAAGCCCAAAGGAGGTGTAAGGATAACTGTGGACCTCACGGGGCTAAACAAGCAGGTGTTACGCCCCGCACACCCCTCTCCTACACCCCACGCTGCCGTGCGCCGTGTTGGACCAGGGGCACGATTCTTCTCCACGCTGGACGCTCTGTATGGGTATTGGCAGATACCACTGGCGGAGCAGGACCAGCACCTCACCACCTTTATCACCCCGTATGGCCGCTTCCGGTTTTGTCGAGGACCAATGGGTTTCGTGGCCACGAGCGACGAGTTCTGCCGCCGTGGTGATGCGGCGCTCGACGGCGTGCAGCAGTGTGCCAAAGTGGTAGACGACATTCTGCTTTGGGACGAGGACTACGAAACACACATTCGGCGTGTCTACGAGGTCCTGGTGCGGTGCCGCACCCACAGCATCACCATCAACGCGGAGAAGTTTGTGTTAGCGGCTCCAGACGTGACGTTCTGCGGGTTCAAGCTGTCAAGGGAGGGCATTGCTGCTGACGAAGAGAAGGTGCGCGCAATTGCCGACTTTCCCAAGCCGGCAAATGTGACGGACATGCGCTCATTCTTAGGCCTGGCAAACCAACTAGCAGAGTTCACGCCACAGATTGCTGCGTCAGCAGAGCCCCTGCGTCTTCTCTTGAGCCCCGCCGAGCCTTCACATGGACTCCGGACCACGACTTGGCCTTTGAGAAGGTGAAGATGGCACTCTCGCGACCGCCAGTGCTCGTACACTTCGACCCGTCCCTCCCCACTGTGTTGCAGACGGACGCCTCGCGCCTGTATGGCGTGGGTTACGCCCTTCTACAGGACCACGGAGACGGTCAGTGGCGTCTGGTGCAGTGCGGGTCGCGCTTTCTAGCAGACGTGGAGACGAGGTACGCAACTATCGAGCTGGAGCTCGTAGCTGTGGTCTGGGCCATAGCTAAGTGCCGGTATTACCTACTAGGTCTGCCTCGCTTCACCATCGTGACAGACCACAGGCCCCTCGTTCCCATCCTCAACTCGTATACGCTCGACGCCATCGACAACCCTCGACTGCAACGCCTGAAAGAAAAGATCATTGGGTATGTTTTCACGGCAGAGTGGCGTAAGGGTAAGTCTCTCGCCATTCCCGACGCCCTATCCCGTGCACCGGTGGACAAGCCGTCTCCTGAGGACGTGGCGTTTGGGAAAGAGGCCTACGCACACGTCCGTGTCATGGTAGCTATTCGTGCTGCTACACTGGATGCCAGATCGCCTACAGGAGACCTGGTGCTGGACGGGATACGCACAGCAGCTCGAGAGGATGTGATCTACACCAGACTACTTGAGTGCGTAACCCGAGGCTTCCCCTCTACCCACGACAGCCTAGACCCTGCCTTACGGCCCTACTGGAAGGAGCGTCACAACCTCTACCACGACGACGAGCTTGTTCTTCTCGGGCCCCGCATTGTGGTTCCCTCCACCCTTCGACGTGAGGTCTTGGCGCGGCTTCATGACAGCCACCGCGGAGTGGAGGCCACGAAGCGCCGTGCGCGTCAGACAGTGTGGTGGCCCGGGATCAACTCAGACATCACCAACGTAGTAAGGGCGTGCAAGCCGTGCCAGGTGTTGCAGCCAAGCCAGCAGCGGGAGCCCCTGATGACTGAGGAAGTGCCTTCCAGGCCGTTCGAGTGTGTGTCTGCAGACTTTTTCAGCACGGCGGGGAAGTCCTTCCTCGTGTACGCAGACAGGCTCTCGGGGTGGCCTGTGGTGGCTTTGTGTGGGTCTGACACCACCGCCTCCGCCACCATCGCCTTCTTCAGGAGGTTCTTTCGAGACCTTGGTGTACCTGTGCGACTTCGGACTGATGGGGGCCCGCAATTTACCAGCCGCGACTTTCAAGACTTTCTGCGTCGCTGGGGCGTGCGGCACGAGGTTTCTTCGCCGCATTACCCCCAGAGCAACGGCCACGCTGAGGCAGCAGTTAAGTCGGTGAAGCAGCTGGTGATGAAGACGGCCCCTTCTGGCACGCTCACCGAGGACTTCGACCGCGGGCTGCTGGAGTTACGAAACACACCGCGACAGGACGGCCGTTCTCCTGCCCAGGTGTTGTTCGGCCACCTGCTACGCTCCTGCGTCCCCGCCCACAGCGTCTCCTTCACGGCTGAGTGGCAAGAGAGGACCGAGGAGTGTGATCGTCGTGCTGCCGCGCGGACCGAGGCTGTCAAGGAACGCTATGACGCCCACGCCCGCCCCCTGCCACCACTTGACCTTGGCGCCCACGTCAGGCTCCAAGATCCCGTCACTAAGCGATGGGATAAAGTGGGCGTAGTCATGGGGATTGGCAAGAGCCGCGACTACCTGGTGAAGACTACCGCTGGACGCGTATTGTGGCGGAATCGCCGCTTCATTCGTGTGGTCCCTACCCCATCTACCGCGGAAAGAGACAGTCACGACGGGCAGCCCTTACACCCCCCAGCTCAGAAGATCCCCGATCCCGCCACCCCAAACGCACGCCGACGCCGCCGTTGGGAAGCCGACGGACCCATACGCCGCTCAGCGCGTATAGCCTTACGTTCATAGCTAGTTAATGAACGTGAAGAGGAAGGGGGAGATGTGTGAAGTATGAATGCTTCATTGTTACGGGGCTTCACTGTATTGGTTAGGGTTCATAGTTTGTATTGGTTTCATGCTTCACTGTTTCACTAGTGTTTACTTCGCCCATTGCTCTGTATTAATCATTGGGTTCTGTACCACGCCGCCACCGGCTCGCACCTACGTCCTTGTACCTGTCTACACATTAAAAGCACTGGGAACTTGTGACTTTATGTTGCCCGAGAACCTACAAGAAGGATACAAACTCTGTACAAGGGCCTTATCCGTCCATGTATGGAGTATGCTTCACATGTCTGTGGGGGTTCCACTCATACTGCTCTTCTAGACAGGGTGGAATCAAAAGCTTTTCGTCTCATCAACTCCTCTCCTCTAACTGACTGTCTTCAGCCTCTCTCTCACCGCCGCAATGTTGCATATCTAGCTGTCTTCTACCGCTATTTTCATGCTAACTGCTCTTCTGATCTTGCTAACTGCATGCCTCCCCTCCTTCCGCGGCCTCGCTGCACAAGACTTTCTTCTTTCTCTCACCCCTATTCTGTCCACCTCTCTAACGCAAGAGTTAACCAGTATTCTCAATCATTCATCCCTTTCTCTGGTAAACTCTGGAACTCCCTGCCTGCTTCTGTATTTCCACCTTCCTATGACTTGAATTCCTTCAAGAGGGAGGTTTCAAGACACTTATCCATCAATTTTTGACCACTGCTTTGACCCTTTTATGGGAGTGGCATTTCAGTGGGGATTTTTTTTTTATTAGATTTTTGTTGCCCTTGGCCAGTGTCCTTCCTACATATAAAAAAAAAAAAGGTGTCTATTGCCTCCTTCTCCTGTGTGTGTATGTGTGTGTGTGTGTGTGTGTGTGTGTGTGTGTGTGCTATCTTTTTATATATTTAACATACACACACACACACACACACACACACACACACACACACACACACACACACACATATATATATATATATATATATATATATATATATATATATATATATATATATATATATATATACATATATATATATATATATATATATATATATATATATATATATATATATATATATATATATATATATATATATATATATATATATATAACACACACACACACACACTTTTCAGAAATATTACTGCCACCACCACCACTATTACCAGCCCCACCACCACCACCACCAAAACCGCCGCCGCCGCCGCCGCCACCACCAACACCACCACCACCACCACCATCGCCGTCATCTGGATGCCTGCACACTGAACCTTTATTTCATTAAACATGCATACGTGAGTCTTTTGTTTATAACAGTCAGTCACGTTTTGTAGTTTTGGTGGAAATTTTTTGAACATTGGGTTCTGGTGATGGATTTTTATTTATTATTGTTTCTTTTTTTTTTTTACTTTACTTTCGATAAAGAAAATACAGAATCATTCATGGCCAGTTTTGCGATTTTTTTTTTTTTATTGTTACTGTAGTGCTACGTATTTTTATCAGTGAATTTTATCTTTGTACTTGTTTTTATTCATTTGTTTATTATTATTTATTTATTTGTTTATTTATATATTTTTTTTTTTTTACATAGCATTTCAAGTATTAACTTCCTTTATATATTTCTTTATCAGTATTTCAGAATTTTTGCAAGTCCTGTTCTTAGTGCTTCTCTTGGTTCTGTACTTTTCTCAAACTCCTATATTCTTTTCCTCTCCAAATTTATGTCCTCCCTATCACATTTTTTTTCTTTCTTCTCTTTCCTCTCCAAAATACTAATCCCTCCATCCATTTTCTTCTCAAGTGCCCCTCGTCTTTCCCTTTTTCCTCTCAAATGTCCCCCTCGCTGGTTTCCTTCCTCTTTCCTCGTGCCATTTTTCCTCACATGTGGCTGCACGGAAGGAAAGTTTCCCCGTGTTATTTTGGAAACTGTGTCCACTCTGTTCTATGTTATTTCTTATATTTTCCAGTCTTCTGTATCGCAGTACTGAATATGCTCTTTTTCATCTCTTCTGTTGTTATATTCTGTTAATTTAATTTATGATTTTTGTTTAGTTACATATTTTCTATTTCTTATTTGTCATTTTGTACATTGTTCTGATTTGTCTGTATCATATTTGCGTATTTATTTAATTTTTTTTCTTCTATTTTCGCATTCAGCACTTGTTTGATATTCTTTTTTCTTTTATCTTTGTGGCGTTGCTGTCTGTTAATATTTCGTATCCTGGGATTTTTCTTTTGTTTGTCTATCTGTCTGTTTGTGTGTGTGTGTGTGTGTGTGTGTGTGTGTGTGTGTGTGTGTCTGTCTGTCTGTCTGTCTGTCTGTCTGTCTGTCTGTCTGTCTGTCTCTGTCCGTCCGTCCCTCCTCTCTCTCTCTCTCTCTCTCTCTCTCTCTCTCTCTCTCTCTCTCTCTCTCTCTCTCTCTCTCTCTCTCTCTCTCTCTCTCTCTCTCTCTCTCTCTCTCTCTCTCTCTCTCTCTCATCTTTCTACCTCCCCTCTGCCTGTTTGCCTCAATCTCTTGCTCTATATTCCTACGTATATTTGTTGTAATTATTGTGGATTCGTCTTGTTAACATTACATGTATTCATTATATTCATTTTATCTCGTCTCATCTTTGTTTGTTTGAATTGAAAATTCATAATTTCTGAAGCTTATTTTTGTTTGTAGCATTGCATTATTTTCGTTCTACCTCTTTTTTTTCATCACCTGTATTATGATATACGAAATAAGACTCATATTTATTTATTTTCTATTTTTTCGTTTTCTGAATTCTTGATAAAACAGTTATATATTTTTATTTTTATTTTACTTTATTTTTTTATCTATTTATTTTTTTATTTTTTTATTTATTTATTTATTTAATTTATTTTATTTTATTTTATTTATTTATTTATTTTTTTTATCTTTTTTTTTTTTTTTGTCATTTTCATGTTTCTTTTGACTACAAATACACATCACTTGTTCTTCCTCCTCTTCCCCATCCTCCTCCTGGTCCCATTCATCCTTATATCTCCTCCATAGTTTCCATCTCTCCATTCTATCCCAGGTCATCTCATTCCGTAGCCACCGTTTCTTTCCCTCACACAACTCCCTCTATCCCTCCCGTGCTCTCCCTCCTCTATCGGCGCTTTTTCCCTCCCTGCAGGAGATCTCGTATCAGTCCACTTCGGGTGTAACGATAATTCTGCGACCTTAAGCGATTTTCCGGTGGTCGCCTTCCTATGATTGCAAGGAGGACGCACCCGGGATGAGGACGATCGCAGGAGGTGGTTTCCAAGGGCGGTAGTGGAGGGAGACTCGACTCTACGCATGCCCATAGTAGTCTCTGGCATTGTGGTGGGCGTGGATGCAGGAGGGGATTGCTAGGATATTTTCCAGCATTTGGGTCTAAGTGTATTGATGGGGGAAGTTGATGCGGGAGACATAAGTATAAGTCTCTGTAGTTATTCTGTCCTTTTTTTTTTTTGCGTCTTTCTGTCTGCCTCGGTCTCTCAGTCGCATCTATCGTCTTGGTGATATACGTAGTTGGTTTTCTTCTACCCTTGGTTATTTATTCTGGTCTTCTTGTATATCGTCTATTTTTTGGCGGGGGGGATGATCTTGCCTCCTGTGTTGTGCGTCTATTGCTTGTTTTCTCTCTCTCTCTCTCTCTCTCTCTCTCTCTCTCTCTCTCTCTCTCTCTCTCTCTCTCTCTCTCTCTCTCTCTCTCTCTCTCTCTCTCTCTCTCTCTCTCTCTCTCTCTTCTTAGTCTGATCAGTGGTAAAATTTTCCTCTGTTGTGCTCTTGTTGCTCGTCTTTTCTTTATCATTGCCGTTGTTATTGCCTTTTTTTCATCTTGAGTCGTGTTCTCATTTCTAACCCCTTCATAGTCCTTATTCTGACCATCCTGCTAAGACTCATTCTCGTAGTTTTCGTTTGCTATCCTCTTCTCCGTTTCATCCTCCTCATTCTCCTCCTTCTAGCAATCTTTTTGATCTACTATCTTACGGGCCTTCTCTTTGTGTCTCACAACACAAGGGGGCAGTCACAGCCTGCCCTCTAAAGACAACTCTCTTCCTCCACACAAAACTACAAGCACCTAATAACACACACACCCTTCACTCAAAAATTTTAAAATCATCATGGCGACTCCTACACCAGCCTCGGAGTCCCCATCTGGGGAGGGGACCATAAATGTCCCCAGATCGGACTGCCTTTCTGTCGACGACCCTAAGTGTCTTGACACCCCCCTCAACTTTTTCTTCATTAACTTCTGCAACATTCGCGGTCTAAGATCTAATTTTCAATCTGTAGAACACCACCTCTCCTCTTGTAAGCGTCATCTTCTTTTCCTCACTGAAACTCAGGTGTCTGAGGCAACTGACAGTAGCCCCTTTTCTGTTCCCTCCTACTTTCTCTATCCTCATTTTCGATCCAAAGCTGGATGCTGCGTTTATATGCGCAATGACTTAACCTGCTCTCGTGCCCACGCTCTTGAATCTTCCGAGTTTTCCACCATCTGGCTATGACTACAGAGTCACTCTCATACTAAATTTATCTGTGCTGTAAACCTCTCTCCTAACTCCTTTGACTATAAGAAATTCTTTGACTACTTAACTTCCAAAGTGGAGCACATTCTGACCCTCTTCCCTTTTGCAGAGACCTCCATTCTTGGAGACTTCAATGTTCACCACCAGCTTTGGCTTTCCTCTCCCTTCACGTATTCCTGACCATCTTGGAGATACGCCCAACATTCTTGACCTTTTCCTGACTTCTAATCCTTTTGCTTATGCTGTCACCCTTTCTTCTCCGTTGGGCTCCTCCGATCACAATTTCATATCTTTATCTTGTAATATCACTCCAATCCCTCCTCAGGATCCCCCTAAACGAAGGTGCCTCTGGCGTTTTGCCTCTGCTAGTTGGGGGACCTGAGGAGGTATTTTGCTGATTTTCCTTGGAATGACTACTGCTTCCGTGTCAGAGACCCATCTTTGTGTGCTGAGCGCATAACAGAAGTGATAGTGTCTGGCATGGAGGCATACATTCTTCACTCTTTTTCTCGTCCTAAGCCTTCTAAACCTTGGTTTAACACAGCTTGTTCTCGTGCTATACATGATAGAGAGGTGGCCCACAAAAGGTACTTAAACCTTCCATCACCAGAATCTCATGCACTTTATATTTCTGCCCGGAACCATGCCAAGTCTGTTCTCCAACTAGCCAAAAACTCCTTCATTAACAGAAAATGTCAAAACCTTTCAAGACCTAACTCCCCTCGTGATTTCTGGCATCTAGCCAAAAATATCTCCAGTAACTTTGCTTCTTCTTCTTTCCCTCCTCTATTTCAACCAGATGGCACCACTGCTATCACATCTATTTCTAAAGCTGAACTCTTTGCTCAAACCTTTGGTAAAAACTCTACCTTGGACGATTCTGGGCTTGTTCCTCCCTCTCCTCCATCCTCTGACTACTTCATGCCGCGTATTAAAATTCTTCGCAATGATGTTTTCCATGCCTTCGCTAGCCTAAACCCTCGGAAGGCTTATGGACCTGATGGGGTCCCTCCTATTGTTCTCCGAAACTGTGCCTCCGTGCTTGCACCTTGCCTAGTCAAACTCTTTCAGCTCTGTCTGTCAACATCTACCTTTCCTTCTTGCTGGAAGTTTGCCTACGTTCAACCTGTTCCTAAAAAGGGTGACCGTTCTAATCCCTCAAACTACCGTCCTATTGCTTTAATTTCCTGCCTATCTAAAATTTTTTAATCTATCCTCAACAGGAAGATTTTTAAACATCTATCACTTCACAACCTTCTTTCTGATCGCCAGTAAGGGTTCCGTCAAGGCCGTTCTACTGGTGATCTTCTGGCTTTCCTTACTGAGTCTTGGTCATCCTCTTTTAGAGATTTTGGTGAAACTTTTGCTGTTGCCTTGGACATATCAAAAGCTTTTGATAGAGTTTGGCACAAAGCTTTGATTTCCAAACTGCCCTCCTACGGTTTCTATCCTTCTCTCTGTAACTTCATCTCAAGTTTCCTTTCTGACCGTTCTATTGCTGCTGTGGTAGACGGTCACTGTTCTTCTCCTAAATCTATTAACAGTGGTGTTCCTCAGGGTTCTGTCCTGTCACCCACTCTCTTCTTATTATTCATTAATGATCTAAACCAAACTTCTTGTCCTATCCACTCCCACCCTGCACTTTTCCACGTCTTTTCATAGACGTCCAACCCTTCAGGAGGTAAACATATCACGCAGGGAAGCCACAGAACGCCTGACTTCTGATCTTTCTAAAATTTCTGATTGGGGCAGAGCAAACTTGGTATTGTTCAATGCCTCAAAAACTCAATTCCTCCATCTATCAACTCGACACAACCTTCCAGACAACTATCCCCTCTTCTTCAATACACACTCAACTGTCCCCCTCTTCTACACTGAACATCCTCGGTCTGTCCTTTACTTATAATCTGAACTGGAAACTTCACATCTCATCTCTAGCTAAAACAGCTTCTATGAAGTTAGGTGTTCTGAGACGTCTCCGCCAGATTTTCTCACCCCCCCAGCTGCTAACTCTGTACAAGGGCCTTATCCGTCCATGTATGGAGTATGCTTCACATGTCTGGGGAGGTTCTACTCATACTGCTCTTTTAGACAGGGTGGAATCAAAAGCTTTTCGTCTCATCAACTCCTCTCCTCTAACTGACTGTCTTCAGCCTCTCTCTCACCGCCGCAATGTTGCATGTCTAGCTGTCTTCTATCGCTATTTTCATGCTAACTGCTCTTCTGATCTTGCTAACTGCATACCTCCCCTCCTTCCGTGGCCTCGCTGCACAAGACTTTCTTCTTTCTCTCACCCCTATTCTGTCCACCTCTCTAACGCAAGAGTTAACCAGTATTCTCAATCATTCATCCCTTTCTCTGGTAAACTCTGGAACTCCCTGCCTGCTTCTGTATTTCCACCTTCCTATGACTTGAATTCCTTCAAGAGGGAGGTTTCAAGACACTTATCCATCAATTTTTGACCACTGCTTTGACCCTTTTATGGGACTGGTATTTCAGTGGGCTTTTTTTTTTTTTTAAGATTTTTGTTGCCCTTGGCCAGTGTCCTTCCTACATAAAAAAAAAAAAAAGCTTTTCATTCTCCTCCACTCTTATGTGCCTCTTCTTGCTTCTCCTCCTGCTCCTCCTCCTCCTCCTCCTCCTCCTCCTCCTCCTCCTCCTCCTCCTCCTCCTCCTCCTCCTCCTCCTCCATGTCAATTTTTCCATATTGCATGGCACTTTTTCCCAACTATTTCCATGCCAGCGCAAGCTGGAAGGAGTGGTGGGTGGGGAGGAGCCTTCTGCTATGCTGTCCTGTCTCTCTTCCCTGTAGCTAGTTAGTAGTAGTTACCAAACAGCCTTCCAAGGACCAAAAGATCTGTTCCTGTTTGGGTTTCCTTTATATTCCTTTGTATTCCTCCTCCTTCTTCTCCTCGTCCTCCTCCTCCTCCTCCTCCTCCTCCTCCTCCTCCTCCTCCTCCTCCTCCTCCTCCTCCTCCTCCTCCTCCTCCTCCTCTTCCTCTTCCTCCTCCTTCGTGGCTTCATCTCAAACTCCTTTCTATTCCATGCATCCGTCTCCTCTATTTTCACCGACTCTAGCATCATGCTCCCGCTATTCTCGTTTATCGCCATTCATCTTTCTATTTTTATTTGTATATCAACGTCCAAAGTGTAGACAGTGTGGGAGTGAGAGCAGACTTACATGATATGTATGCGTGTAATTGGACTTGCCTTATTCATAGGATGAGGTAAAAAAAAAAAAAAGCATTCTTGTGCATAATGCATTTATCATTAATTTCTTTAAGTATATCATAATTTCTTCCTCGGTAGTATAGTGGTAAGTATCCCCGCCTGTCACGCGGGAGACCGGGGTTCGATCCCCCGCCGGGGAGAGTAATGGTTTTCAATAGCTGCGAATGGGTGTTTTAGTATTGATGTGCAAGTGATTTAGATCTGGAATGAGGCTGTGAGTACGGCAGTGTTTGCATGTTGCTCCGAATTGAAAGAAATGAGGTGAATGAAATCTAATGCGCTTTATCTCAAACTGATATTCTGATAACGCTCTGCCTTCACTGTCCTGTGCGGCTCTTACTATCAATGGAATTGTACTGGGCTATGCCGTGCATCACAAACAATATCGAAAGGAAAGACAAGCAAATTTGTTCATGTTCGCTTTTCCCTTGTGTTTCTTTGTGTTCCCTTTTACATTCTTGTTTTTTTTCTTTTCTTTTTTTTCTTCTTTCTCGTTTCTTCTTCTTCTTCTTCTTCTTCTTCTTCTTCTTCTTCTTCTTCTTCTTCTTCTTCTTCTTCTTCTTCTTCTTCTTCTTCTTCTTCTTCTTCTTCTTCTTCTTCTTCTTCTTCTTCTTCTTCTTCTTCTTCTTCTTCTTCTTCTTCTTCTTCTTCTTCTTCTTCTTCTTCTTCTTCTTCTTCTTCTTCTTCTTCTTCTTCTTCTTCTTCTTCTTCTTCTTCTTCTTCTTCTTCTTCTTCTTCTTCTTCTTCTTCTTCTTCTTCTTCTTCTTCTTCTTCTTCTTCTTCTTCTTCTTCTTCTTCTTCTTCTTCTTCTTCTTCTTCTTCTTCTTCTTCTTCTTCTTCTTCTTCTTCTTCTTCTTCTTCTTCTTCTTCTTCTTGCTGCTGCTGCTGCTGCTGCTGCTGCTGCTGCTGCTGCTGCTGCTGCTGCTGCTGCTGCTGCTAGTAATTACAGTATATATTATTATTCATATTCAACAGGATTCATTGCCTCCCTTGATGACTGAAGGGAATTTATAATAGGCTTATTTACCTGCGTCAGGCGAGCTGCGTCTTCAGCTCCTCAGGAATAGTGTTGATCTCATGGATATCGACTGTCTTCTGTCTGTCTGAGTGAAATGTGCGTGAGTTAGCAGCTGTTTGCTCTCTCTCTCTCTCTCTCTCTCTCTCTCTCTCTCTCTCTCTCTCTCTCTCTCTCTCTCTCTCTCTCTCTCTCTCTCTCTCTCTCTCTCTCTCTCTCTCTCTCTCTCTCTCTCTCTCTCTCTCTCTCTCTCTCTCTCTCTCTCTCTCTCTCTCTCTCTCTCTCTCATGTGTGTGTGTGTGTTTGTGTGTTCGATCGTTACGGTTTATCCACTTCAACATTCATATTCTTCGTTCTTATTTATTTTTTTCACTAATCCTTTTTTTTTTCACTTCTTTTCTCTGTTCATATTGGGTCATGAAAATAATATCCAGTGTTCTCATATTCGTGACCTGGTTTTTATTATTGTTCGCTATGAGTGTGCCAGATATTTAATTCCTTTTTTGGCGTGTATTACAAACATATTCAGGCATGTTTTCGGAGTTTGGAAGCCTAAAAACACCACTCTCTCTTCACCTTAATGGAAAAAAGATCATGTCTGGAAATTCCTTTAATACTAGTTTTGTTTCACTGGTCTTATTTTCGATGTATTCTCTTTTTCCCCCTCTTCATTTCGCTCATTTATTTATTTTTTTTCGGTAGCTATGATTTGCTTTTTTTTTTAATTCAGCATTTAACCTAAACCAGTGTTTTTATGAATTTTTCCTTATTTTTTTATTTTTTTTATTATTAGTCCTGTTTTCCTCGTCTTTACTCTTATAATCCTCTTTTTTTCTTAGTGTATTCAACTGTGTTCTTATTCATATTTCTCCCTTTTTTCTTTTCCAACTTGATTCTTGTTTTGCAGAATCTCTTTTCTCATGTTTCACCTTTTTTTCATGTTACCTAACCTTTCTTATCCATATTTCCCTTTGTTTCTCCTTCCTTCAGCCCAAACAAAACACAGTGGAAAGGGAAAGAGGGCAAAAGCCTACGTGATCTGCCGGTAAGGCCGATTTGATGTCCTGATTGAACAAAGGGTTTCTGAGCAGATGGAGTCTAGAGGCATCATAAGTGCATTAAGCTTAGACTCGCGGCTCAGCGGAGTGTGGCAGCGCGTCGGATCAAGACAGAGGTGAAAAGCCCCTGAGCCCCATCAAAAAGACAACGTGTAGAGAGAGAGAGAGAGAGAGAGAGAGAGAGAGAGAGAGAGAGAGAGAGAGAGAGTCTTTCTCGCTTCCTTTCTTACTCACACTCTATAATTCGTTTTTTTTTTACATATGTTTTATTTTTCTTGGTAAGTTTGTGCTTTGTGTGTCTGTTTACTCGTATTTATCCGTGTGGTTGCTTGTTCGTTTCTCTCTCTCTCTCTCTCTCTCTCTCTCTCTCTCTCTCTCTCTCTCTCTCTCTCTCTCTCTCTCTCTCTCTCTCTCTTACCACAACTTGTATTTTCTGTTTTCAGGCAATTCTGGGGAAAAGCCTATGAAAATATCATTGAGAGAGAGAGAGAGAGAGAGAGAGAGAGAGAGAGAGAGAGAGAGACTCGACGTAGAGATAAAGGCGACAAAATCAAATTATTAAGCAGAGAAGAGGGGACAAGTGGAAGCTGGAGGAAAATTAAGAAAGAGGAAAACTGCAGAACGAGAAAGAATATGATGAGGAGAACGAAGGAATGGAGAAAAATACTACACGGTGTAATATTCAACCGAAAAGACAAAATATTTAGCGTTTAATGATGACTGGTAATAATGTTATACTGCTCATTAATTAGGCATTTAAGTGTCTTAAGCACCAATAATAATGTTATACTATTCATTTATTAGACTTACATGTATTATTATTGCCTTACCTTGACTCTACGTATTTAGGTAAACAGACAAATGGTCATGATCATGCAGGCTTCACCCATATCTATCCGCGCCCATTCGCCTACCTACGTACTCAATACATGCATAATATCCATACATATATACATGTAGTCAAAATACTTTTAATATACCCGTCAAAAAAAATTTACTCAAAAATATCATAGGCGATCATAAAAGAAAGGAAGATTATCACAGAGAGGAGAAAATATACTTTAAAATATACGAGTATGTCTAGGAAAAAGTTTAGGATGAAAATGAAGAGCAATGAGGAAGAGGGAGGAATATATAAAAACATCCATAATAAAGAAGCAAAAATAAGAGCGGATTCTCTTCCGTGAAATTGCGCAAAGGAAGTGGGGAAGGTAATGATAATGCAGCAGAGAGAGAGAGAGAGAGAGAGAGAGAGAGAGAGAGAGAGAGAGAGAGAGAGAGAGAGAGAGAGAGAGAGAGAGAGAAAGAGTGTGTGTGTGTGTGTGTGTGTCTGTGTGTGTGTGTGTGTGTGTGTTTTCCCATACTTATCTACTTATTTGTAGCCATTTTTTTTTATCTACCTTCCTTCCTTCCTCCCTTCCTCCCTTTTTTCTTTTTTTCTCCCTCCCTTCCTCCCTCCCTCCCTCCTTCCTTCCTTCCTTCCTTCCTTCCTTCCTTCCTTCCTTCCTTCCTTCCTTCCTTCCTTCCTTCCTTCCTTCCTTCCTTCTGTTTCCCTGTTTTGATAGATACGACTTCTCTCCACTACTGTTCTTTGTCTAGATGAGACACTTGCCACTGCTGGATCAGATGAGGAGCTTGGTGTGTTGGTAGCGTGAAGGACCGGTAGTGAGCTTGGTGTGTTGGTAGCGTGGAGGACCGGTAGTGAGCTTGGTAGTGTTGTGGCGTGGAGGACCGTGGGTAGTAGGTTGATATAGTTGATGTGTGTGAGTAAAAGACACGATGATGAGAGTTTTTCTTGATTTAATAGTAGAGAATGTACACACTTAACTCGAGCCGAGATTATAACGTGAATTGATTGGTTTCTCTCTGAAGTTATATGAAATGGTGAGTGAGCAGCGTTTAAAATAGAATAGGCTGGCTGGCCATGGGCACACGTGGGATGAATATGAACACACGCATGTGGGATGGATATATGAAATGATGAATATACATTTAAATAATAATAATAATTGTTGAGACTGATACACTTCCTTTTCTTTTCTTTTCCTTTTTCCTTCCTTTCTTCTTTATATTTTTCCTTTTGTCATTCAGCTTACCCTTCCCTCCTCCTCCTCCTCCTTTCTCATTGCCGTCTACTCTACTCTTCTTTATGTCATATCTTCATTTCTCCATTCCTCCTTTCTTCTATTGTATCATCACCTCCCTCTCTCCCATCTACAACACTTACTCCTTCTCTTTCCAGTCTCTCCTACTCGTACCTCCCATTTTCCTCCAATCCATTAATCTTTTCCTCTATCCATACTTCTCTTCCTCTCCTTCCCCTTCCATCCTCTCTCATCTGCATTCATTTCTTTCTTTCCTTTCCATTCCACATTTCTTGTTGTAGCTTTCTCCCTTTATCTCTTCTTTAAAATCCGTCGATGCTTTCCTTTTCCTTTTTTCTTTTCGTTGTTCTTCCTAATTTTCTGTGTTTTTCTCCTCCTCCTCCTCCTCCTCCTCCTCCTCCTCCTCCATCATCAGTTTCAATTTTTCATTCTTCCTCTCTTTATCGACACTGTCTTTGTACCTTTTTACCTCCAATACTTTTTCCTCAATTACTCATCGTTTTCCTTCTTGCAGTCTCTCTCTCTCTCTCTCTCTCTCTCTCTCTCTCTCTCTCTCTCTCTCTCTCTCTCTCTCTCTCTCTCTCTCTCTCTCTCTCTCTCTCTCTCTCTCTCTCTCTCTCTCGGTCCACTGCTTTCTACTACTGCCAGAAATCTTTCTCTTGTTCTCTTACTTTAACTTTTCCATTTAATTTCCTTGTCTTAGCCTTGAGTAAGGGAAAACTGTGAATCCACTCCACTTCTGTCTTTTGAGTTTGTTGAGAGATTCAAATGGCACTTTACATTACAGTATTGTAACGCTGTAATAAAAAAAAATACAGGATTATACGACACGAATCTCCAGCAAAGGGTATGAATAACATATCGCTTCACACACGTTAGAGTAGACACGGGATCACAATATCAAGTAAACCATTATATGTCCCTTAGTTTCCCTGCACAATCTACACAGAAAAGGAATGCTACGAGTGTTGTGAGTTAGTGCTACAATACTCAAGCCGACAAATCTTCTAATGGAATGAACTGTTTCATAATACGCAGCTGGTACATCTACATATGGAGGAGGTGACGGCCAACGCTCGGAAAGTAATGAAATGAACTACACCGATACTCCCCGCCCAAGACTCCCTCTCCTCCAGCATACCTCGAACACATGAAAGGGAAGTGCAAGATCCTTAGTTAATTGAACGAGCTAGAAAGTTATTGAAAGGGGGAAGGGAAGAAAGCAGGTGTGGCCTAGAAAACACACACACACACACACACACACACACACACACACACACACACACACACACACACACACACACACACACACACACACACACACATACACAAAACCCAAAAATGCTTGTCACTTTAATCTTGACTTTAAATCTACATGAATTCGTGATGCAAGAGGTTTTCAATAACTGGTAAACGAAGGAGAGAGAGAGAGAGAGAGAGAGAGAGAGAGAGAGAGAGAGAGAGAGAGAGAGAGAGAGAGAGAGAGAGAGAATCAGTCAGTCGGTCTATATAAGGAAGGGAGAGGAAATGAACTGGGAACAGGAAAGGAATGGAGGGTTCAGGAGAGTAAGGCAAGTATATATAAGAGAGAGAGAGAGAGAGAGAGAGAGAGAGAGAGAGAGAGAGAGAGAGAGAGAGAGAGAGAGAGAGAGAGAGAGAATGGAAAGAGGAAGTAGAGAAGGGCAGTCAAGTTAAAGGAAAGTCGGGGAAAAGATGGAGAGAAAATGGAAAGGAAGAGAGAAATAGAGGATGGTTGCAAGAAAGAGTATGAGAAGGAGGAGGAGGAATGTAGAAAGAGGAGTAGGAGGGGGAGGAGGAGGAGAACGGAGAGTAAGGGAATTAGGATGATAAGGAGGAAGGGAACACATGAACACAGGGGAAGGAAAAACAGGAAGTGAAGTAAAAAGGAAAAGAGGAAGAACAAAATGAAGATGAAGATAACGACGAAGTGGGGGGAAAAGAAAATGGAGGTGGAGGAGGGAAACGAGTAAAATAACCAACGAGGAAGGGGAAGGAGAGAGAGAGAGAGAGAGAGAGAGAGAGAGAGAGAGAGAGAGAGAGAGAGAGAGAGAGAGAGAGAGAGAGAGAGAGCTGGGGTACTGCCATGCAAAATTCATCCATTTTCAAAGACCGGCTCGACATGAACCTGTCATGAAAGAAAAGATTACTATAGTGTGTTAAATGGATCATTAGTTGTCCCTTAAGAGTTTTCTTTCATCGACTGATTTATTTCCTGTCCACCAGCAATAATAAAAAAAAAGTAAATGTTTGATAATCGTAGTTTGATGTTCTCTGAAATGATAGGATTTGTTAAGAGATAGATAGATAGATAGATAGATAGATAGATAGATAGATAGATAGAGATTGATAGATAGACAGATAGAGAGAGAGAGAGAGAGAGAGAGAGAGAGAGAGAGAGAGAGAGAGAGAGAGAGAGAGAGAGAGAGAGAGAGGAATGAATTATTAATCAATTCAAACTTCACTGCGAACAAATTCCGACAGTAACTTACTTTCATAATCATGCACCAGCAAGGCTTCACGAGTGATGGATGCTTTGCTGGAGGAGGCAGAACTGAAGGTCGGTACACATACAGCCTTTAAAAACTAATAGAACAGCACATGGCAGTTAGTTACATCTACAACGTAGCTCTGGTAGGCAGCATGTGTCAGCATCGTAAGTGACTGGCAGAATCGAGAATCAGTATACACCTTCAATTACCAGCAAGGATGATTTGTATAGCAGAAAACATGATCTTCCTCCCCTCAGGCTTCGTATTCCCGGCTAGGAGGCCTTCTCAGTGCGGAAGTGACGTATCAGTTCAAGGTATATACTTAATTGAATTTGTGTTTGAGCAGGAAAGTGTACGTGTATCTGAGTGATGCAAGGATACCTGTCTTTCTTGTCTATCTGTCTGTGTCCTTGTCAGTGTCATTTTTTTCTGTCTGTCTATCTGCAGAAAGGCAGCAAAGAAAGAAAGAAAAAGCACACTGAAGATTTAAGTCTTAAAAGAGAATTGACAAAAGAATACGGGAGATGGGTTGAGAATATTCTTTTTACAAATACGTAGAGAGGCCGGCACCACCTTGTCCATCAGGAGTATCTGCTGCCATCAATGAAGTTCTCCATTAATTTACAGGGCTGGTACTACTTATATATCAGTAACACTTTAGTGATGCAAGATACCTGTCAATCTTGTTTATCAGTCTGTGCTTTTCTTTTATATGTCTGTCTGTCATTTTGCCTGTCTGTGTCTGTTTGTTTGTCTTATTAAAAAATCTGTGAATGTTTGTCTGTCTTTTTAGAAAATCTCTTGTCATTTACTCCTGCCAATTTTTTCTATTTTTTAAGTAAGCTGGGTTCTGGCCAAGAGCAACAAAAGCAAGGAAAAAAAAAAAGGCCTACACAAGATGCCAGTCCAAAAAGAGAAGTCAAAAAAGAATATTTAAAATTACGAAAAATATCTTGAGACATTACGATACTCTGTTAAGATAGAGAGCCGGACACCACTTAATCAACAGAAGTATCTCATAATTAACACATAATATTATTATTAATAATATAACACATAATAACACACATAATTAACACTAGTCATTATTTCGAAGGCAGGAATCTCGATCAAAATCACACGCTAATATTTGTATATACGTGTTGAACGCGTATGATCCATAGCATGATGACACCCACACGTGGCATAGCTTCTTCCTTGTTACTGGTGTATTTTGAGCGCGGAGAGCGTACAAGAAACGACCATTAGCTTTCATCAGCAACACTATACAGCAAGAAATATAATGGATCCACACCGAAACCAACAAATTTTCGGAGATGTACTACAATCGTAACTCCTCTTGAAGTGGGTCGGGCAGTGTTGAGAGGAATGAGGCACCAGGAGGATATTAAGAGGACGGTAGTGGAGAACTATTATCAGAAACCAGAGACAGTATAAAGAAACACTGCCTCCATCTATTTCTCTGGACTGAAATATTGCTGTAGGAAGTCAACAAAAAAGGTCAATGTTATCTCGAACATTTTTACCCTAGAGATTGGCGTGTCTATTCCATTCCGGCAGCGTCCACAGCTTCTCTATAGTAATACACGACAGACTAGAATCACGGTAGCATAAGCACAGTGTTGAGCCTTACTCTGGACTGTAGTGCAAGGAAACAAGAGACGAAGCATTTTCGGTACAGCAATAGTTTCTCTACGTTTTTAAAACCGACAAACTACACTTTTCAATAACTGTCTGCCAGCTCGAGTGTTAAGAATTGCTGAAAATCACCAGTGCTATTCTTAACCATAATAAAGAAAAGTTTGCTATTAAGGGTTACAGCGAAGCCTTGGTAGTAGTACTGCAGACTGTGGTGCTATTTTTGGATGTAACAGAGAACATGAATCAAAGTCATGTTTTTCCATTTTCACTTTCCTTTCCAGCAATGTAGCTCAACTCAAGGGCACAACACTTTACAGTTATACTCATCATCCCGTGACGTCAGGGAGAAGAGGCGGCGAGACATAGGTGAGGGGACGTGTATGCTATTTTTGGACACTGAAGGGGCGGCATTTGATCATACATGCTGGGAATGAAAAGTTCGTGGCTTAAGGGTGAAAGAGGAGAGCTGGAGATTTGATATTTTTTTCCACTTATACACAATCTTTTTAATAGCTTACTTTGCAAATCTTGAAATGTCTTTTATATCTCTGTCTTCTATCCTGTTTGCTTGAAACAGAAGTGAGTGAATAGAACTGAAGAAAATGAACAAAGTGCTGTGATTCGCTGCGTCTTCACTAAAGGAAATCCATGAGATATGGTCGCCACACTAGGGAACAATGCTCCTTCATGCAGCATGGTTAGGAAATGAGCAGCTGAGTTTCACCGGGATAGGAAAAGCTTGGAAGATGACCCACGTGAGGGATGTTCTTTGACAGTGACCACTCAGGAAAACATGAACAAAATTCATATGATCATGACATATCGACAAATCATTTAACATTTCGTACGCCAACAATTAGGCATCTCGAAGGAACGACTTGGGGCAATGATAACAGTCTATCTCCGTAATACCAAGGTTTCTGCTAAATATGTCTCAAAGCTTTTTTAACCATACCTGAAGCGGTTTTACACAACATGTCCAGGGACAATCTCCGACTTTTTGGCGCTGATCCGGAGAGATTCTTGCAAAGATTTGTCACCATGGACAAAGTCAAGACAAGGGGACTATGTTAAAAGATACTCGTTTATATGCAAAGTTTCATTTAAGTTATTTCTTATACCTTAGGCCACGAACCTTTCAGCCGCCCCTCGTATTTAGTATCATGGAGGGGAAAAATAGGTAAGAATACACACACACACACACACACACACACACACACACACACACACACACACACACACACACACACACACACACACACACACACACACACACACACACACACACAGCCTCCCCCCAAACTCATTGTATATTTTCAATATAACAACCTACATATCAATAAACCGTTTATTATTATCATTATTGTTATATTATTTTCTTACACACACACACACACACACACACACACACACACACACACACACACACACACACACACACACACACACACACACACACACACACACACACACACACACACACACACACACACACACACACACACACACACACACACACACACACACACACACACACACACACACACACACACACACACACACACACACACACACACACACACACACACTTCTGGACGACTGCGACAAAAAAGAAAACTTGCAGGTAGTGCTCTTCAGTAAAGCCATTTCTGCACGAGTGCCAAGTCTCCGTGCATGGTTTCATGTGGCCACTACATTGCAATACGATCGTAAGGGACTTGTTACGCTTGATCGCTACACGTGAAGCATTGGTTGAATTCAGCGTGCCGGGAGGGCCTGTAAGATGAGCTAAGAGCAGGTGGTTGTTGTTGAATGTTACGCTGCAGCAAATATCGGGTTAGCTTTCCAGCCGAGTCGTCATTAGTGGATCTTAACTGAGCATACATATATTTTGGGAATAATGAGATTACGAACGTATTTTAAAATCATAACTGCTAATGTTACAAGAGGAGATTGAAAACATTGTAGATATTTAGGTATGTAAAAACTTTGAGACCAATGTCGATGTTCGTGAAAAAGAAAGTGTTTGTTCGTGAAAAAGAAAGTGTTTGTAGAAAATTAACATATTTCTTCAGTAACTTGTCTCTTGAATGTGAAATACAACATCGTGTTTTTTCTGTTCTTTCTTTTCTGACGAAACAATCGATTTTGGGAGTAATGGGGGAGAGAGAGAGAGAGAGAGAGAGAGAGAGAGAGAGAATCTGCTAACTTATTGCTCTCCACCCCCCCCACAAAAAAAAAAAAGCATAAAGGAAAGACATTTTTTGAGAGACCTGCTACTGTCCTTCCCAAACACGAATCGGTCACTTCCACCAACAGCGAATGGATGAGGTGGCAGTGTCGTGCAGGAGGAGGCACCAGCAATAGATCCCCGACACGCGCCAAGTGTCCCGGGTGTCGCGGCGCTCTTACAAATCAATCAATCAATGAACGCGAAACTGAGCGTGTTGCGTGGATGCTAACCTGCCTGGATTACTTGCCATCACCGCCCTTTGTCAACATCCAGACATCTGCAATAAACTGTCTGCATGGATATGCAGACAAGAAAGAGAGAAAGGGACGCTAATTTTATCTGCATGTTGCAAAACTATCTATGAATTTTTGGGGATTTTGCGAGGGGAAGTGTAATCAGTTTTCAAAACCTCAACAAAAGCGTAAAGCAAAAATTTGTTCCTGGGGATTAAATAATTACTTCAGATGCCGTCATCTTTTTAATTGGTGCATACGAGAGAAGAAAACTATTTCTCCTGATGAATACCAAATGCTGTACCACCTAAGAAATGCATTATCAGATTTTTTCTTCAATTTATTTTATATTTTACCATGCTTTTTTTTTTTATGTAGGAGGGACACCGGCCAAGGGCAGTAAAATCCAATAAAAAAAAATTTAAAAACTGAGATGCTGGCTCCTCGAACAGGTCCGAAGCCGTAGTGAAAATCTTGAAACCTCCCTCTTGAAGGAATTCAAGTCATAGGGAGGTGGAAATACAGAAGCAGGCAGGGAGTTCTAGAGTTTACCAGAGAATGGGAAGAATGATTGAGAATAATGGTTAACTCTTGCATTAGAGAGGTGGACAGACTAAGGGTGAGAGAAAGAAGAAAATCTTGTGCAGCGAGGACGTGGGAGGAGGGAAGGCATGCAGTTAGCAAGATCAGAAGAACAGTTAATACGAAAATAGCGGTAGAAGATAGCTAGAAATGGAACAATGCGGCGATGAGAAAGAGGCTGGAGACAGTTAGAGGAGAGGAGTTGATGAGACGAAAAGTTTTTTATTCCATCCTGTCTAAAAGAGCGGTATGAGTGGAGCCTCTCCCCCCCGGACATGTGGAGACATACATGAACGTATAAGGCCCTTGTACAGAGTTAGCAGATGGGGGGGGGGTAACAAAAACTGGTGGAGATGTCTCAGAACACCTAACTTCATAGAAGCTGTTTTAGCTAGAAATGAGATGTGAAGTTTCTAGTTGAGATTGTGAGAAGGATAAAAAAAAAAAAAAAAATTAACACGTTTTAAACCTTTGACTGCCATTTAGTAAATTACCAAGTGCTCTGAGACATCTTTACTTATTGCACAACGACCTCCAACCTCTAAACTGGGCAAATATTGTAAAATCTATTTTTTTCATCCCTTACTTTCTAGTACTTGCTTATAAAAATTTCAGGCATTACTTCTGGTGCTGTTAATCGTTTCGAATTGCAATGAAAGGATTAATACTGTTTTATGTAGTTCCAATATGCTTTATTTTTTTTAAGTAATTGTCACGTTTCAGTGTAATTTTAGGTAATTTTCACGTATTAATGTTTTTTTTTTTTTTAAGGTAATTCTTATGACTTTCTTTTTTTTTAATCGATGTTTTCAGTGTCTGGGTAAGTCCTTAAGGACTGGGTACAAGCTCACTGAATATTTTATATGAATATTATTCATCGTGACACTTTAATAGAAAAATATAATTGAATTAGATCAATACAAAAATACACGTTTGAATACTTGTAGGTGATAGAGGAATAGTTGTTCAGCAGTGAAAGAGTTACAGAGGGTGGCAGTCTGAACACCTGTTACATTATTTAGCCTCATTAGTGTGCTGTTTCGTAATGTATTTATAATTTTGCTCGGTATCCTTCGATAGAGTCAGAATTTTCATAAGCTCATTATTCTGCAGTACTGGTTACAAATCCTGCTTCGCTGACTCGAATTAGTTTGATCTGAAAATATGTTCTCTCTGTGTGAAAAAAATAAGGCAGAGATAGTCTAAATATTCATACTAGTAGCAGCAGCAACAGCAGTATTAGTAGTAGTAGTAGTAGTAGTAGTAGTAGTAGGAGGAGGAGGAGGATGAGGAGGAGGAGGAGTAGTAGCAATAGTAGTAGTAGTAGTAGTAGTAGTAGTAGTAGTAGTAGTAGTAGTAGTAGTGATAGTACTACTAGTAGTAGTAGTAGTAGTAGTAGTAGTAGTAGTAGTAGTAGCGTAATAGTATGTGCGCAATGACTTAACCTGCTTTCATGCCCACGCTCTTGAATCTTCCGAGTTTTCCACCATCTGGCTACGACTACAGAGTCACTTTCATACTATATTTATCTGTGCTGTATACCTCTCACCTAACTCCTCTGACTATAAGAAATTCTTTGACTACTTAACTTCCAAAGTGGAGCTTTCTGACCCTTTTCCCTTTTGCAGAGATCTCCATTCTTGGAGACTTCAATGTTCACCACCAGATTTGGCTTTCCTCTCCCCTCACTGACCATCCTGGTGAATTAACCTACAACTTTGCTATCCTCCATGACCTAGAGCAATTGGTGCAACACCCTACTCGTATTCCTGACCGTCTTGGAGATACGCCCAACACTCTTGACCTTTTCCTGACCTCTAATCCTTCTGCTTATCTGTCACCCAGTCTTCTCCGTTGGGCTCCTCCGATCACAATCTAATATCTTTATCTTGTCCTATCGCTCCAATCCCTCTTCAGGATTCCCCTAAGCGAAGGTACCTCTGGCATTTTGCCTCTGCTAGTTGGGGGGACCTGAGGAGGTATTTTGCTGATTTTCCTTGGAATGACTACTTCTTCCGTGTCAGAGACCCGTCTTTGTGTGCTGAGTGCATAACAGAGGTGATAGTGTCTGGCATGGAGGCGTACTCGTACATTCCTCACTCTTTTTCTTGTCCTAAACCTTCTAAACCTTGGTTTAACACAGCTTGTTTCTCGTGCTATACATGATAGAGAGGTGGCCCACAAAAGGTACTTAAGCTTTCCATCACCAGAATCTCATGCACTTTATATTTCTGCCCGGAACCATGCCAAGTCTGTTCTCCAACTAGCCAAAAACTCCTTCATTAACAGAAAATGTCAAAATCTTTCAAGATCTAACTCCCCTCGTGACTTCTGGCTTCTAGCCAAAAATATCTCCTATAACTTTGTTTCTTCTTATCTCCCTCCTCTATTTCAACCAGATGGCACCACTGCTATCACATCTATTTCTAAAGCTGAACTCTTCGCTCAAACCTTTGGTAAAAACTCTACCTTGGACGATTCTGGGCTTGTTCCTCCCTCTCCTCCACCCTTTGACTACTTCATGCCACCTATTAAAATTCTTCGCAATGATGTTTTCCATGCCCTCGCTGGCCTAAACCCTCGAAAGGCTTATGGACCTGATGGGGTCCCTCCTATTGTTCTCCGAAACTGTGCCTCCGTGCTTGCACCTTGCCTAGTCAAACTCTTTCAGCTCTGTCTGTCAACATCTACCTTTGCTTCTTGCTGGAAGTTTGCCTACATTCAACCTGTTCCTAAAAAGGGTGACCGTTCTAATCCCTCAAACCACCGTCCTATTGCTTTAATTTCCTGCCTATCTAAAGTTTTTGAATCTATCCTCAAGAGGAAGATTCTTAAACATCTATCACTTCACAACCTTCTATCTGATCGCCAGTATGGGTTCCGTCAAGGCCGTTCTACTGGTGATCTTCTGGCTTTCCTTACTGAGTCTTGGTCATCCTCTTTAAGAGATTTTGGTGAAACTTTTGCTGTTGCCTTGGACATATCAAAAGCTTTTGATAGAGTCTGGCACAAAGCTTTGATTTCCAAATTACCCTCCTACGGTTTCTATCCTTCTCTCTGTAACTTCATCTCAAGTTTCCTTTCTGACCGTTCTATTGCTGCTGTGGTAGATGGTCACTGTTCTCCTAAATCTGTTAACAGTGGTGTTCCTCAGGGTTCTGTCCTGTCACCCACTCTCTTCTTATTACTCGTATTCATTAATGATCTTCTAAACCAAACTTCTTGTCCTATCCACTCCTACGCTGATGATACCACCCTCCACTTTTCCACGTCTTTTCATAGACATCCAACCCTTCAGGAGGTAAACATTTCACGCAGGGAAGCCACAGAACGCTTGACTTCTGATCTTTCTAAAATTTCTGATTGGGGCAGAGTAAACTTGGTATTGTTCAATGCCTCAAAAACTCAATTCCTTCATCTATCAACTCGACACAACCTTCCAGACAACTATCCCCTCTTCTTCAATGTCACTCAACTGTCCCCCTCTTCTACACTGAACATCCTGTCCTTTACTTATAATCTGAATTGGAAACTTCACATCTCATCTCTAGTTAAAACAGCTTTCATGAAGTTAGGCGTTCTGAGACGTCTCCGCCAGTTTTTTTCTCAACCCCCCCCCCAGCTGCTAACTCTGTACAAGGGCCTTATTCGTCCATGTATGGAGTATGCTTCACATATCTGGGGGTGATCCACTCATACTGCCCTTCTAGACAGGGTGGAATCAAAAGCTTTTCGTCTCATCAACTCCTCTCCTCTAACTGGACTGTCTTCAGCCTCTCTCTCACTGCCGCAATGTTGCATATCTAGCTGTCTTCTACCTCTATAACTGCTCTTTTGATCTTCCTAACTGCATGCCTCCCCTCCTCCCGCGGCCTCGCTGCACAAGACTTTCTTCTTTCTCTCACCCCTATTCTGTCCACCTTTCTAACGCAAGAATTAACCAGTATTCTCAATCATTCATCCCTTTCTCTGGTAAACTCTGGAACTCCCTGCCTGCTTCTGTATTTCCACCTTGCTATGACTTGAATTCCTTCAAGAGGGAGGTTTCAAGACACTTATTCATCAATTTTTGACCACTGTTTTGACCCTTTTATGGGACTAGCATTTCAGTGGGCATATTTTTTTTATTGGATTTTTTTCCCCCTTGGCCAGTGTCCTTCCTACATAAAAAAAAAGTAGTAGTAGTAGTAGTAGTAGTAGTAGTAGTAATAGTAGTATAGTTGTTGTTGTTGTTTTAGTTGTTGTTGTTGTTTTTTGTTGTTTTTGTTGTTGTTGGTGGTGGTGGTGGTGGTGGTGGTGGTGGTAGTAGTGGGGTAGCTGGTGTTATTATAATGATAATGACTATAATAATAATGGTAATGATAATAATAATAATAATAATAATAATAATAATAACAATAATAATAATAATAATAATTATAACAGTGATATTATTGCTACTATTACTACTCCTACCAATAATAATAATGATAACAACAACAAAAATAATAATAAAACTAATAATAATGATAATGATAAATAGTAATGGTATGTGTGAGATGTCTAATGCAGCGTACATCATAATTACTCATAATATACTACGTAATACAGCTTATAAAAAAAAAATGCTAATTAAATATTCCCATGCAATTATTTCACTCAAAAAAAAAAAAACATAGACGAGAGAGAGAGAGAGAGAGAGAGAGAGAGAGAGAGAGAGAGAGAGAGAGAGAGAGAGAGAGAGAGAGAGAGAGAATACCTTAATGAGAGGAGACAAACTAAGCAAAGGGGGAAGAGAGACGCAACATGAAGGGAGGACAGCGGCATGATGAGAAATGCGTCTTGCTAAGCCCAGGGCGCCGAGCAACAGGAGCAAAGGGCAGGCAGGAGAGGAAAAGGAAAGGCATAGGAGGAAATGGAGCAAGAAGAACAGGAAAGACAAGAGGAAGGCGATCAGGAGGAGGGAGAGTTGGAGAAGAAAGAGGAAGGGGAAAGGGAAAGGCAAGAGAAAGATAGTTCGAATCTGAAAAGGTA
>NC_087152.1:28544316-28549316 GCF_035594125.1 Scylla paramamosain | reverse complement strand
ATAGGTTAATAGAATTAGCAAATTAGAACAGCCTGACAGAAATAAAAGACAGACAGACAAACGAATGATACGAATGATACACACACACACACACACACACACACACACACACACACACACACACACACACAGATGAAGAAAGGAAACCAAGACAGACAGACAGACAGAAAGAAAGACAAGCAGGCTGACAGAAAGATGGATGGATGATACCCACCGCACACACGCGCACGCTGATCCACCCATCCACACGCCCACCGACCGCCCCCCCCCCCACACACACAGATGAAGAAAGGAGGTAAAGAGCGTCACGGAGGCAAATAGACACAAGAGCAGAATATTGCAGAGTTGGCCTTAATAAGAGCAAGTGTGTAACAGAGAGAGAGAGAGAGAGAGAGAGAGAGAGAGGAGAGAGGAGAGAGAGAGAGAGAGAGAGAGAGGGAGAGAGAGAGAGAGAGAGAGATCTTGTGGGACAGAATTTCTTCACCTTGAGTACTTAAAGTTATGAATATAACTTAAAGTATTGAAATCACTCTGCAGTTTTATTTATATTCTATCACTGTTTGAATTCCTGTGTGAAGTTATTTTTCCTTTGATGTATATCAGCAAATAATCATTGGAATCTGAATATATTACGAATTTTCCTGTATGTTCCTATTATGTTCCATCTCTTTTATGTCTTTGTTTTTTTTTTTTTTTCTTTTCCTGCTCCTCTCATTCTGTGCGTTCTATTTCGTGATGCATGAATAACCAAAGAAGGGATTAAAACTTCAGAACATAAGAGCAGCTATTAATAATAATAATATACAGAAGGTTAAAGAGCAAGAAGGACAAAATTGCATGAAAACCATATTCCTCTTCCCTTCCTCACATTAAACACTAATGGAAAAAGTTACATTCACGATTGCGTAGATGATTATGTGGCGCTATAATGGTTTTTGTCGTCAATTTACCGCCGAAATCTCTCCATCGCGCGGGGATACTGAATTAAAAAACGCACTATATTTTTGATATTATGATTATGTGCCACGCGTTACATGCAAGCTTATTTCAATTTTTCATTTTGTTGTGAAATTAAGTAGTAATCTGACGACCTCCCGTGCACCGCTCATCCAACTCGCAGAATTTATGTGCCGCGTGATGCCACCTCCCCCACTCCAGGACCAGAATGTCGGTACCCTCATCCTACCAGCTGGTCTTTCACCTCTGCCACGCTGCTATCTGTCTACTATATGTATTACCTGACGAGTTACATGTGAACCTTTTTTTCTTTCCTAAACTGTCAACCCTTTCATTGCTAAACAATTTTATCCATTACCAACTACAGCGTTTTCTATAATTGCCTTTTCTTTACAGTCTCTCACATAGTTCTGTGCCATATGAAAGGCAAAATTAGTCAGTTCTGTGCCATATGAAAGGCAAAATTAGTCAATCTCTCTCTCTCTCTCTCTCTCTCTCTCTCTCTCTCTCTCTCTCTCTCTCTCTCTCTCTCTCTCTCTCTCTCTCTCTCTCTCTCTCTCTCTCTCTCTCTCTCTCTCTCTCTCTCTCTCTTTCATGTGTATTCATGCAAACCTTTTTCTTACAGTGTTTCAAATGTTAAAGGGTGGCCTTGGCAGTAAAGGAGCTAAGCTACGCAAAGACGCCCTAAGCCAGCGTGGCGAAATATGTGGCTTAACCCACTGTGACCATTGAGGAGGTCTGCCAGAGGTCTGCTGTAACCTTCATTTTCAGTCTAGCCAGTTATTAAAACATAAATGTTTTATACTAAAGGTATACACGTACTATGGTTTCTGCCGGAGACTTATGTTGGGTCGTAAGGGAAAGTTATATTGTGTTGTCGGTTCTTAGTTAGGCTTGAGGACTTTGCTGGACCTTTTTTGGTGGCACTTCTCCCAATTCGTTGCCAGGTGATAAATTAAGTCACCGGAGTGTACATTTTTGTTTCCCCAGCATGAGCCGCCATATCTTCGCTCAGCTACCTGAGAAAGGTAACTATTTCTCCAAAGCTTTGGTCTCTCGTAACAACTAATTTCAGAGGCCACAGATATGATTAGTAGGTCTCTCATTAAAATTTTCGCTTTTGATAATGTAATATCCTTGCTAAACTGTAACTAGAATTATGAAGACACCCTTGAGAATCCCAGTAATTTTCACTAATATATGGTGACAAGATGTGGAGATGGACACCGAAGAGTTTGAGGATACGGGACTGTCCTTTATATCCTGACAAACCCTTAACTCTTCCTCTCCCACTGTTTTATATCCTGATAAACCTTTTACTCTTCCTCTCCCACTGTACTCCTATATCTCCCTCCCCCCACTTCCCGGTCCCCCCCTCTTGGCTTCCTTCACTCTACAATCACTGAACATCTCCCCTTTCCTTTTAATAGTGTCGCCTCTCCTTCCCCTGCCATCACAATTTTCCTGTCACCGCCAAATATCAACAAGTCCCTTTTTAAATCCATATTCATAACTTATAACGTGGTGGTTACTTTTTGCTATGAATCGGCGAGTGTCAGTTCGATTCCACACCGGACATTCGCATCACACGTCTGGCAACTGTTTATCATCAGTCGCGGATTAGTCCATTAACGAGTATTAGTGGAATCATTTGGAAAAAAAAAACCATAAGTGGTCCTGTGCTATTTGGATACAAGTTCCTCTCTACCACATAAATGGAGACAGTCGAGGACTTTGTCATTGCTTTCGTGGTTATTTTGTTCTTGCGTGCAATGGAGGGTGACTAAGGACTACACAAACATTAGGAAAAATACTATATCACTTCATTGCTGTTTCCCAAACGTTAAGAAAAAAAAAAAAGGAAAGGTATTAATGAGAAAGGTATATTAATGAGTTGAACTCCGCAGTTCAGCGCTAGTGTTTTAGCATTCTTTCTTCGTAACCTACACTCCTTAGATGAAGACTCTTTAATTATCTGTAGTCGTATCATAGTCGTAGTTACTTGTACAAACATGGTGAATAATACCTTAGGAGGGAGACATTTTTCACAGTCAGAAGGATGATGATAATCTAGAGTTCCTCATTCATTAATATATATATATATATATATATATATATATATATATATATATATATATATATATATATATATATATATATATATATATATATATATATATATATATATATATATATATATATATATATATATATATATATATATATATATATATATATATATATATATATATATATATATATATATATATATATATATATATATATATATATATATATATATATATAATTGCTTAACGTGTGCGTTGATAATGATCGACGTTATCATGATGGAGAACGAGTGAAGCAGGAAGAAAGAACACCCATGAGCAGCCACTCTGTCAAAAAGTTTGGCATTATAATAATCGCCGATATCATCATGATGTGTGTGCTCATTAGACTTTTCACTGCCATGGTAGTCCTTTGTTATCATACAAAATACTACAGAAAAAAAAAAAAAACTTTTGCATAGGCTGACAGGAGATGGATATATATATATATATAGAGAGAGAGAGAGAGAGAGAGAGAGAGAGAGAGAGAGAGAGAGAGAGAGAGAGAGAGCGTGTAGGAAGCTAAATCTTTCTAATCTGGACTTGAACACTTCAACACACTGTACTAGAAATATAGATGCATAAAACAATTATGTGATAATGGAAAACATTGTGTATTAATGAGAGGGTTAATTAAGACCTCACAGAGAAACAGCAAGAGAGAGAGAGAGAGAGAGAGAGAGAGAGAGAGAGAGAGAGAGAGAGAGAGAGAGAGAGAGAGAGAGAGAGAAACATCCCACCACTAGATACCATTCAGAGCAGGTGTTTTGAAATACGAAGGTAGGTTTTAATCAATCGTCATCGTTTCAAAACAATACGCAGAATTCGGGCAGTAATGTAGCACGTGTAATGTTTCACAGCATAATCGTGGCGTTCAGTGTCAGAGCGTTGCATCACACATTCCCAGTGACAGCAGCTATACAGTGCCTTTATTTATACCAATTCAGTTATTTGTATTAGCACTTTTAATATACTGACATTAATAACATTCCCGCAACTTGGCAGTATGTAGCAGAGAGAGAGAGAGAGAGAGTCAAATCGTTCATGATAAGAGGTGTAAGGTGAAAAATAAGAGGGAGGTGGATATCAAGAGGGACAGGAAAAGAGGAGTAGAAGGAAAGAGAATATAAGAAAACAAAACAAATAAAAAAAGGACATAGGAATACACGACGAGGAGAAGGAGGAGGAGGAGGAGGTGTTGTGATGGTGGTGGTCACATAAAAACACAGCTACACGAGAAGGAAGAAGCGATGTGAAAGGGAGGAGGAGGAGGGGGAGAAGTGACGGTCGTCCCAACCAGTGTGACATGTACTGCCTCATAACCCGGACTCTGTTTATTGTGAGGGGGACTTGGACGTGTTGCTACAGAGAGAGAGAGAGAGAGAGAGAGAGAGAGAGAGAGAGAGAGAGAGAGAGAGAGAGAGAGAGAGAGAGAGAGAGAGAGAGAGAGAGAGAGAGAGAGAGAGAGAGAGAGAGAGATGAATGTAAAGTATACCACATATAAAAACATCTAAAGCTTGACATCTAAGTTCAGAGAGAGAGAGAGAGAGAGAGAGAGAGAGAGAGAGAGAGAGAGAGAGAGAGAGAGAGAGAGAGAGAGAGAGAGAGAGGGGAGGAGAGAGAGAGAGAGAGAAAGAGAGAGAGAGAGGAGGCAGCTGGACTATAAAGAGATAAGTGGAACTGCTACATAAGAAGGGGAGGGAGGCAAGCGGGAAAAAAATGAGAACAATAGATGGGGGACTTGTGCTGCGAAAAAAGGGAAGTGGAACAAACGTAGTAAAAGAGAAGCACATGAAAGGGAAAAGTATGCATGGCGATAAAGTGATGCACATTGGTGATTGGGAAGAGAGGGAGAGAAAGAGTGAGCAAATGCAAGAAAAAAGAATGAAGGAATGAAAGATAAAAGGAGGAATGGAAATCGACAAACGCAGCAAA
>NC_087152.1:28476816-28539316 GCF_035594125.1 Scylla paramamosain | reverse complement strand
TATATATATATATATATATATATATATATATATATATATATATATATATATATATATATATATATATATATATATATATATATATATATATAGACCTAAGTGTCTTGATACCCACCTTCAATTTTTGTTCATTGGTTTCTGCAACATTCGCGGCCTTAGATTTAATTTTCAATCTGTAGAACACCACCTTTCCTCTAATAAACCTCATCTTTTTTCACTCACTTAATCACAGGTGTCCGAAGCAACTGACAGTAGCCCCTTTTTTTTTTGTTCCCTCCTACTTTCTCTATCCTCATTTTCAATCCAAAGCTTGATGCGTCTATATGCACAATGACTTAACCTGCCCTCATGACCACGCTCTTGAATCTTTCGAATTTTCCACCATCTGGCTACGACTACAGAGTCACTCCCAAACTAAATTTATCTGTGCTGTATATCTCTCATCTAACTCCTCTGACCATGATAAATTCTTTGACTACTTAACTTCCAAAGTGGAGCACATTCTGACTCTCTTCCGTTTTGTGGAGATCTCCGTTCTTGGAGACTCCAATGTTCTCCACCACCTTTGGCTTTCCTCTCCTTTCACTGACCATCCTGGTGAAGTAGCCTTTAACTTTGCTGTCCTCCATGACCTAGAGCAACTAGTGCAACACCCTACTCGTATTCCTGACCGTCTTGGAGATACGCCCAACATTCTTTATTTTTTCCTAACCTCCAATCCTTCTGCTTATGCTGTCACCCTATCTTCGTTGGGCTCTTCTGATCACAGCCTCATATCTGTATCTTGACCTATCGCTCCAATCCCTCCTCAGCATCTCCCAAAGCAGAGGTGTTTCTGGCGTTTTGCCTCTGCTAACTGGGGAGACTTGAGGTATTATTCTGATTTTCCATTCAATGACTACTGCTTCCATGTCATAGACCCATCTCTGTGCTGAGCACTTATTAGAGGTGATAGTGTCTGGCATGGAGTCGTACATTCTTCACTCTTTCTCTCGACCTAAACCACCCAAATCTTGGTTTAACACGCATTGTTCTCTATACATGATGGAGTCGTGGTCCACAAAAAGTACTTGTGCTTTCCATCATTTGAATTTCATGCACTTTATATATCTGCCCGGAAACATGCCAAGTCTGTTATCCAATTAGACAAAAGCTCTTTCATTAACAGAAAGTATCAAAATCTTTCAACAGCTAACTTCCCTCGTGATTTCCGTCTCCTATCCAGAAAAATCTCCAATAACTTTTCTTCTTCATCTTTCTGTCCTTTATTTCAACCTTATGGCACCACTGCCATCTCATCTATTTCTAAAGCTGAACTCTTCGCTCAAACCTTTGCTAAAAACTATATATTAGGTGATTCAGGGCTTGCTCCTCCCTCTCCTCCACCCTCGTACTACTTCATGCTACCCATTATGATCCTTCACAGTGATGTTTTCCGTGCCCTTGCTAGCCTTAACCCTTGGAAGGTTCATGGACCAGATGGGGTCCCTCCTATTGTTCTCCGAAACTGTGCCTCTGCGCTTGTACCTTGCTTACTCAGATTCTTCCAGCTCAGTCTATCAACATCTACCTTTCCTTCTTGCTGAAAGTCTGCTTACATTCAGCCTGTTCCTAAAAATGGTGACCGTTCTAATCCCTCAAACTATCGTCCTATTCCTTTAATTTTCTGCCTCTAAAGTTTTTCAATCTATACTCAACAGGAAGATTCTTAAACATCCATCATTTAATAACCTTCTATCCAATCATCAGTATGAGTTCTGTCAAGGCTGCTCTTCTGGTGATCTTCTGGCTTTCCTTACCGAGTTTTGGTCATTCTCTTTTAGGGATTTTGGTGAAACTTTTGCTATTGCCTTAGACATATCAAGAGCTTTTGAATGAGTCTGGTACAGAGCTTTGATTTCCAAGCTACTCTCCTATGGCTTCTACCTTTCTTTGTGTAACTTCATCTCAAGTTTTCTTTCTGACCGTTCTGTTGTTGTGGTTGACGGTCACTGTTCTCCTATTTTTTTTTTTTTTCTATGTAGGAGGGACACTGACCAAGGGCAACAAAAATCCAGTTAAAAAAAAAGGCCCACTGAGATGCCAGTCCTCGAATAGTGTCCAAAGCGGTAGTAAAAAATCAGAGGATAAGTGTCTCGAAACCTCCCTCTTGAAAGAATTCAAGTCATAGGAAGGTGGAAATACAGAAGCAGGCAGGGAGTTCCAGAGTTTACCAGAGAAATAGATGAATGATTGAGAATACTGGTTAACTCTTGTATTATTAACTCCTCAGGTTCTGTCCTGTAACCCACTCTCTTTCTTTCATTCATCATTGATCTTCTAAACCAAACTTCTTGTCCTATCCACTCCTACACTGATGATACCACCCTGCACTTTTCCACATCCAACCCTTCAGGAACTAATCAGTTCATGCAGGGAAGCCACAGAACGCCTGACTTTTGATCTCTTGAAAATTTCTGATTGGGGTAGAGGAAACAGAGTATTGCTCAATTCCTCAAAAGCACAATTCCGCCATCTATCAACTTTACCGACAACTATTCGTCTTCTTCAATGGCACTCAATTGACGCCCTTTTCTACACAGGACATCCTCGGTTTTTCCTTTACTTATACTCTAAACTGGAAACTTCACATCTCATCTCTAGGTGAAACAGCTTCTATGAAATTAGGCGTTCTGAGTTTCCTCTGCCTGTTTTTCCCACCTCCTAGTTGCTAACTCTGTACAGGGGCCTTATTCGTCCATGTATGGAGTATGATCCACATGTATGGAGGGGGATTCCACTCATACCGCTCTTTTAGACAGGGTGGAATCAAAATCTTCTCGTCTTATCAACTCCTCTTTTCTATCTGATGGTCCTCAGCCTCTCTCTCATCGTCGCAATGTTGCACCTTTTCCTATCTTCTGCCACTGTTTTCATGCTAATTGGTCTTCTGATCTTGCAAACTCCATGCCTCCCTTCCTGCCGCTGCCTCGCTACACAAGACTTTGTTTTTATCATCCGTATTCTGGAAACTCTCTAATGCAGGAATTAACCAGTATTCTCAGTCATTCATCTCTTTCTCTGGTAAACTCTGGAACTCCCTTCATGCTTCTGGACTATTGCTCCTTTCTATACCTTGAACTCTTTCAAAAGGGAGGTTTGAAGACACGTATCCTTTAATTTTTAGCGACCACTTTTGAGGCTGTTCTCGGACCGGCACCTCAGTGGTTCTTTTTTTTTTATTAGAAGTTTCTTGCCCTTGACTGGTTCCCCTCCAGCATAAATAAGTATATATATATATATATATATATATATATATATATATATATATATATATATATATATATATATATATATATATATATATATATATATATATATATATATATATATATATATATATATATATATTTTTTTTTTTTCTTTTTTTCTTTTTTTTTCTTTTTTTCTTTTTTTTAAGTACTATACGTAATGTTAACCCTCCCTGTGTTTCTTCTGCCTACTAGATTTCGTCTTAATAAGAAAGAGTGCAGCAGTATCCTGCACTCAGCATATCTCTTTACTATTAGCACTTCATTATACACACTGCAAGCATATCCATATTCTTAACTCTTAACTATAATCATGGTATAAAAAAAAAAAACTACCTCACAGTGTTCATCCGGGGAAGGTAACCATAGCTGTCCTCTTGGCAGGTTGTTCTTCATTTGTAGACTCGAGGTGTTTTGACTCCAGTTTTAACTTTTTCTATATTAACTTCAACATTTCACTTCCTCCAGATTTCATCTTTCCCTCACTGATACCCAGGTGCCTGAGGCCACAGAAAGCAGATCCATTTCCATCCTACTTTCTGTATTCTTTATTTCAACCCAATAATAAATGTTGCGTGTGTATATATATATATATATATATATATATATATATATATATATATATATATATATATATATATATATATATATATATATATATATATATATATATATATATATATATATATATATATATATATATATATATATATGAAACAATATAACTGATTCTCCCACCCACGCTTTTGAGCTTTCAGAATTTTTCACTATGTAGCTAAGAGTTTACTGTCATTCTTTCATTAATTAAATTCAACTTTGCTGTATATCTCTTACCTAATTCCTCCTACTCTATATTTTTCTACCATATTACCTCAAAAGTGGAACACATTCTCACTTATATCTCCCTTGCTGAAATCTAATTACTTGAAGGCTAAGCCGACTAACCTGATAAGAAACCTTAAATTTCAGTGTTGTAGGTACATGACTTATAAAAATAAATGCAACAGCCTGCCAGTATTTCTGGCCGCCTTGAAGATCCGCCTAACATTCTCGACCTTTTCCTAACATTTCACCTTTCAGGATATTCTTTCAAACTGTTCTCTCTGTTCGGCTCCTTTGATCACAATTTCCATACCATGTACTTTCGCTCCAGTGCAGCTTTTGGACCCAGCAAAACCAAGTTGCTTCTGGTGCTACAAATCTGCTAATTGAGAGGATCTGAAACAGTGATGTTCTGATTTCCCTGGAATGACTATTGCTTCTTTCACAAAGATCTGTCTCAGAGCACACAACAAAAGTGACTGTCTCCCACATAGGGCCATACATTTCATATTTGCTCTCGTGCTGTCCATGATGTGGAGGCAACTCAGTTGGTACATTAGCCTTTCATCTGAAAATCATGCTATATATATTATTGCTCGAAATCATGCCAACTCTGTTCTCCAACTTGCAGAAAACTTTCATTAATAGGGAAAACTTTCATTAATCATGAATTTCAAAATTTTGCCAGCTCTTCTACTCATGACAGCTGACATCTAACCAAACACATAAACTTTTTTTTTTTCAACTTTTCCTATTCCTATTTCATGTAGATGGCACCACTGCCATCTCCTTTATCTCTAAAATTATCCTTTCCTCTCAGACCTTTGCCAATGATTCCGCACCCGATTATTAAGGGCCTGTTTTTCCTTCACTTCTTCCCTTTGACTTTATCCCTCTTCTTCAATGATACTCGACTTTCCCTCTCCTCATGAACTGACTTCACTAAAAATCTCAACTGGAAATTTCACGCTCCTTGTTAAAACAGTCTCCGTAAAGTAAGATGTTCTGTTTGCCTCTGTCAGTATTTTTTTTTTTCTATTCGCAGCTATTTGCTCTACAAAGAGGACTTATCTGTCCATGTCTAAAGTGCTGTTCCCACGTATGGGGAAGTTCACTCTACCCATTCCTCCTAAATAAGATGGAGTCCAGAGCTTTTCATCTTTGCAATTCCTCTCTTACCATCTCCTGCCATAATTTTCCTGGCTACTGCTCTTCCAAACTTGCTAACAGCCTGCTTTTTTTTCCTTCTGCGATCACGCTCTACCCTACCTTCTTCTTACATCACTTGTATTTTTTTTTCATGTGTTCGTATTTCCTCCTACTTTCAACATGCAATATTTCAGAAGACGAGTATTAAGATCATAGAAAATTAAGTGTCCTTGCTCTCTCTGGATTTTTCTTCAAGCGTCATTATAGGAGGACTTCATCTGTTCTTTCTATTTTCTTTTGCATTTGGGATGTCAACCTAATATATATATATATATATATATATATATATATATATATATATATATATATATATATATATATATATATATATATATATATATATATATATATATATATATATATATATATAGGGAGGAGGCAGTAGACACCTGCCGAAACGATAATTACTCCCAGTGAGGTCTAAAGCACTGTTCAGGGGGTGCTGTGAACTTATCATTAAACCCAGCTGTGACCTCACTGAACGTTTCCCTTTGTGTCTCACAACACAAGGGGGTAGTCACAGCCTGCCCTCTAAAGACAACTCTCTTCCTCCACACAAAACTACAAGCACCTAATAACACACACACCCTTCACTCCAAAAATTTTAAAATCATGGCGACTCCTACACCAGCCTCGGAGTCCCCATCTGGGGAGGGGACCATAAATGTCCCCAGGTCGGACTGCCTTTCCGTCGACGACCCTAAGTGTCTTGACACCCCCCTCAACTTTTTCTTCATTAACTTCTGCAACATTCGCGGTCTAAGATCTAATTTTCAATCTGTAGAACACCACCTCTCCTCTTCTAAACCTCATCTTCTTTTCCTCACTGAAACTCAGGTGTCTGAGGCAACTGACAGTAGCCCCTTTTCTGTTCCCTCCTACTTTCTCTATCCTCATTTTCGATCCAAAGCTGGATGCTGCGTTTATGTGCGCAATGACTTAACCTGCTCTCGTGCCCACGCTCTTGAATCTTCCGAGTTTTCCACCATCTGGCTACGACTACAGAGTCATTCTCATACTAAATTTATCTGTGCTGTATACCTCTCTCCTAACTCCTCTGACTATAAGAAATTCTTTGACTACTTAACTTCCAAAGTGGAGCACATTCTGACCCTCTTCCCTTTTGCAGAGATCTCCATTCTTGGAGACTTCAATGTTCACCACCAGCTTTGGCTTTCCTCTCCCTTCACTGACCATCCTGGTGAACTAGCCTACAACTTTGCTATCCTCCATGACCTAGAGCAATTGGTGCAACACCCTACTCGTATTCCTGACCGTCTTGGAGATACGCCCAACATTCTTGACCTTTTCCTGACCTCTAATCCTTCTGCTTATGCTGTCACCCTTTCTTCTCCGTTGGGCTCCTCCGATCACAATCTCATATCTTTATCTTGTCCTATCACTCCAATCCCTCCTCAGGATCCCCCAAAGCGAAGGTGCCTCTGGCGTTTTGCCTCTGCTAGTTGGGGGGACCTGAGGCGGTATTTTTCTGATTTTCCTTGGAATGACTACTGCTTCCGTGTCAGAGACCCGTCTTTGTGTGCTGAGCGCATAACAGAGGTGATAGTGTCTGGCATGGAGGCGTACATTCCTCACTCTTTTTCTCGTCCTAAACCTTCTAAACCTTGGTTTAACACAGCTTGTTCTCGTGCTATACATGATAGAGAGGTGGCCCACAAAAGGTACTTAAGCCTTCCTTCACCAGAATCTCATGCACTTTATATTTCTGCCCGGAACCATGCCAAGTCTGTTCTCCAACTAGCCAAAAACTCCTTCATTAACAGAAAATGTCAAAACCTTTCAAGATCTAACTCCCCTCGTGATTTCTGGCATCTAGCCAAAAATATCTCCAATAACTTTGCTTCTTCTTCTTTCCCTCCTCTACTTCAACCAGATGGCACCACTGCTATCACATCTATTTCTAAAGCTGAACTCTTTGCTCAAACCTTTGCTAAAAACTCTACCTTGGACGATTCTTGGCTTGTTCCTCCCTCTCCTCCACCCTCTGACTACTTCATGCCTCGTATTAAAATTCTTCGTAATGATGTTTTCCATGCCCTCGCTGGCCTAAACCCTCAGAAGGCTTATGGACCTGATGGGGTCCCTCCTATTGTTCTCCGAAACTGTGCCTCCGTGCTTGCACCTTGCCTAGTCAAACTCTTTCAGCTCTGTCTGTCAACATCTACCTTTCCTTCTTGCTGGAAGTTTGCCTACATTCAACCTGTTCCTAAAAAGGGTGACCGCTCTAATCCCTCAAACTACCGTCCTATTGCTTTAATTTCCTGCTTATCTAAAGTTTTTGAATCTATCCTCAACAGGAAGATTCTTAAACATCTATCACTTCACAACCTTCTATCTGATCGCCAGTATGGGTTCCGTCAAGGCCGCTCTACTGGTGATCTTCTGGCTTTCCTTACTGAGTCTTGGTCATCCTCTTTTAGAGACTTTGGTAAAACTTTTGCTGTTGCCTTGGACATATCAAAAGCCTTTGATAGAGTCTGGCACAAAGCTTTGATTTCCAAACTACCCTCCTACGGTTTCTATCCTTCTCTCTGTAACTTCATCTCAAGTTTCCTTTCTGACCGTTCTATTGCTGCTGTGGTAGACGGTCACTGTTCTTCTCCTAAATCTATTAACAGTGGTGTTCCTCAGGGTTCTGTCCTGTCACCCACTCTCTTCTTATTATTCATTAATGATCTTCTAAACCAAACTTCTTGTCCTATCCACTCCTATGCTGATGATACCACCCTGCACTTTTCCACGTCTTTTCATAGACGTCCAACCCTTCAGGAGGTAAACATATCACGCAGGGAAGCCACAGAACGCCTGACTTCTGATCTTTCTAAAATTTCTGATTGGGGCAGAGCAAACTTGGTATTGTTCAATGCCTCAAAAACTCAATTCCTCCATCTATCAACTCGACACAATCTTCCAGACAACTATCCCCTCTTCTTCAATGACACTCAACTATCCCCCTCTTCTACACTGAACATCCTTGGTCTGTCCTTTACTTATAATCTGAACTGGAAACTTCACATCTCATCTCTAGCTAAAACAGCTTCTATGAAGTTAGGTGTTCTGAGACGTCTCCGCCGGTTTTTCTCACCCCCCCAGCTGCTAACTCTGTACAAGGGCCTTATCCGTCCATGTATGGAGTATGCTTCACATGTCTGGGGGGGTTCCACTCATACTGCTGTTCTAGACAGGGTGGAATCAAAAGCTTTTCGTCTCATCAACTCCTCTCCTCTAACTGACTGTCTTCAGCCTCTCTCTCACCGCCGCAATGTTGCATCTCTAGCTGTCTTCTACCGCTATTTTCATGCTAACTGCTCTTCTGATCTTGCTAACTGCATGCCTCCCCTCCTTCCGCGGCCTCGCTGCACAAGACTTTCATCTTTCTCTCACTCCTATTCTGTCCACCTCTCTAACGCAAGAGTTAACCAGTATTCTCAATCATTCATCCCTTTCTCTGGTAAACTCTGGAATTCCTTGCCTGCTTCTGTATTTCCACCTTCCTATGACTTGAATTCCTTCAAGAGGGAGGTTTCAAGACACTTATCCACCAATTTTTGACCACTGCTTTGACCCTTTTAAGGGACTGGCATTTCAGTGGGCATTTTTTTTTATTAGATTTTTGTTGCCCTTGGCCAGTATCCTTCCTACATAAAAAAAAAAATATATATATATATATATATATATATATATATATATATATATATATATATATATATATATATATATATATATATATATATATATATATATATATATATATATATATATATATATATATATATATATAATTCAGATTAGCAAATCTGACCTGCAGCTCCCGCACAATGTATTTAATTTTGCTTCCCGTCCCCCGAGGTATTACTGACCTTTATAGATAATTTTCACACAGTTCATTTACCAGTTTCCTCAGTCAGTTACTGTCCGATCTTTTTCCTCCATGCATTAATCATCCTTTCCCTGTCCCTCGCACTTTTCATCACGTTAGGTTAAAATATCTCTCAAAACTCTCATTTCTTGCTCTCCCACATGCAACACTCACGTGGCAGCGGGCGACAGATATTCTTCAGCTCGTAGGAAATTGATTGTGGAATCCTTACAATTGACCAGCATTTAGATCCCGCAGTGATGAGTTCCTGAGGATCTGCGTTCTTTACATTACAGTATCTCATTAGTCAGACTCTTTCTAAACAACTTTGAGCGATAAATAGCACGTGCCAAACTGCAGCATTAGCGTTAACACGACCAGTTTTAAGGGATTCTGAGTCGGACAGAAGCGGCTTTGGTGAAGACAACATCTGTTGTTAGGCATCAACTTCAGCAGGATGGAAAACTTTTCCCTCTCTTAACTGACGATTTGTGCATGTGTATGTGACACTGTCCTCGGGCACCACTGTGGGAGAACTGAAATAAAGACGAAAGATGCAACCAGTCCCGTTTCAACTTCTGGAGTGTCTTTGTGGCCAACATGCCCCTCCCTCCCCCCTCCTGAATAGGTCTTACTATGCTAATCAGGTCACATCAAACTAATTCAATTTAGAGTATTTGATAAATTAACCTTTTTCACTGCTTGACGATTTTACAACTATCTTTTTTGCACTTTTATATAATTATCTCTAAAATATCTCTGTAGTCTAGAAGACATTAACTCGTTTTTTATCTATTTCATTTTTATTTTTGCAGTGCTGTGAGTGTTAGTAAGGGATGACCATAGCAGTGAAAGGTTAAGAAGAACCTTTGTTTTTTGTTCGGCCTCTAAATGAAAATTGAAGCATGGGGGTCCCTCGTCCCGATATCTAGACATTACATAATAACATAATGCCCCCTCCTGGTGACGCATACCTCGACCTCTGGCGGTGTTGTTCGCTGGGGACAGGAAGGGAGGAATGAAAGCGGGAGACGTGGCCCTGAGGTGCGGGAGATGCCTAGCCGGAGTGTGTTGTGTTGTGGTGGCAACAAACGAGGCAGGCTTGTTGTTGTTGTTGCAAGAAGAGCACGACAAGGGCAACGATGGGCGGAAAACTGTGATGGTTGTTGACTGCTTGAAAGAGAGAGAGAGAGAGAGAGAGAGAGAGAGAGAGAGAGAGAGAGGGGGGGGGGCTATCTGCTTGTAGGTTAAGATAAAATAATAATGAAAGTAAAGACTACAGAAATTAATGATATTGACAATAATTATGTAGTTACAGTAGTGACGTCGTTAGTAACACCAGTGGAAGTAAAGCAACAGATCTGTTGAGGGAAGAAGGAGTAAAATAACAAACGAAAAGGGAGAACATGAAAAGAAAACATGAGAAAAAGAAGCAACAGGAAATAAAATAAAAAAAAAGACGAGCGAGAGGAGGAAGAGAAGGAAGAGGAGGAGAAGGAGAAGGAAAGGAGGAAGAGAGGCCAATTTAGTGGTGGCAAGTGAAAGCAACACACAACACTCGTCGGAGGTCAAGTGGCGCGGGGTGTTGTGCTTGGCTCTTTGAAGGCCTCACGGCTCGCCTTCCTCTCACATAAGGGGGAGCGTGTCTCGCCACCGCCTCAAGGTACTTCCCGGAGCTAATTAGCGGCGGGGATGCTGCGAGAACGTGACCAAGGGAATGCCCGCTACACTGCACCGCCCTCCACTCCATTCCGGAAAGAGAATTACTTACAGAGCACCCGCAAGAAAAATGAATTCACGCTTTAGGGTATTTCATGCTACAAAACTGTGAGAAGACGCGCAAATTACCTGCCTGTTTCGATGTACTGCTGGTGTGTGTGTGTGTGTGTGTGTGTGTGTGTGTGTGTGTGTGTGTGTGTGTGTGTGTGTTTTCCTTATTCCCACAAAAAAAGACGAAAGATTGGCAGAATTATAAATGTTCATCAGAGAGAGAGAGCGAGAGAGAGAGAGAGAGAGAGAGAGAGAGAGAGAGAGAGAGAGAGCCCAATTCAAAGATAAATATACTCGTGGTTTTAAAATTTACCCTCGTTGATTAATGTGTTGTGTTACTGCCTGACTGTTACATTTTCCTTTTGTAGTAATGATGTGCATTTTGTCAGCTTTTTCCACTGGTTATAAAGGAAAATATATTGCTATGGAGAAATTGTGAGAAAGTTTGGTCGACTCGAGATGAATAAGGACAAATTATATTCAATAATAGCTTTCAATGAATATCTCTGTTTACCTCTTTTTTTTTTTTTTTTGTGTGTGTGTGTGTGTATTTACTTACTTTTCTTCCTACCTGTCTGTTCGTCTCTCTCTCTCTCTCTCTCTCTCTCTCTCTCTCTCTCTCTCTCTCTCTCTCTCTCTCTCTCTCTCTCTCTCTCTCTCTCTCTCTCTCTCTCTCTCTCTCTCTCTCTCTCTCTCTCTCTCTCCATACAGAACTTTTACTCATCTAATCACTTCCACCTGTCATCACCAAGGAGAAGGTGTTGACACAACCAGTTTTACAGTCTACAGGACAAGGGGAGGCAAGCCGTGAGGAGGATGTATTTATTAAGTTACATATTTTGTGTGTACAGAAGGGAGAAAGAGCCTGAGGAAGTGGTGCTCGTGATGTACTGTTGTGTTTACTTAGCTGATATGAATTGTAAGTTCATGTTGACCTAGTGGAGATAAGAGGCAAATGTGTATGATAAAGACGGTGATATTAAACAACCTATAGAGGGATTTGTATAAGTAGTAAAACGGGATGGTATAAGCGTATCAATAATTGCCTTGGTAGCTGGGAATTTGTGTATTTGTTATAAACAGCTGACGATGTTTTTTTTTTCTGATTTTTATGACGTTTTGTTGTCCTTATAATTGTCGATGATATTGTTGGTGATGCTGTTTGTAACGCTTATTATTATTATTATTATTATTATTATGGCTATTATTACTATGTGGATTTTTAATATGTTCATTGTTTTTATTATAATCGGTGTCATTTCTGTACTGCTATCATCCTTCTTAGAGTCTCTGTGTGTATATTGACGCGTAATCTTTCATTGAAACAGACTAGACCTTTCTTTCTTCTCTTCCCTCCCCTTCCCTTCCCTTCCCTTCCCTTCCCTTCCCTTCCCTTCCCTTCCCTTCCCTTCCCTTACTTTCCCTCGCCTTCCCATCCCTTTCATTCCCTTACATCCCCTCACCTTCCCTTAGCTTTCCTTTCCTTTTCTCCCCTCCCTCCCCTTCCCTCCCCTCTCTCCTCCCCTCCCCTCCCCTCCCTCCCCTCCCCTCCCCACCCACCCACCCTTCTTCCTCTCCTGTCTCTCCCTCCATCTCTTTCTTCCGCGCCCTTGCTTTACTTATTATATTTTCCGAGAAGACTCACAAAGAAGTTTGTGTTTGCATTACTTTGATATCAGGTCGACAGCGTGATGCGACAAGACCCAAATATTGTCGCTCTGGGGAGAAGGGATTAATGGCGGTGGTGGTAGTGGTTGTGATGGTAGCAAAAGAAGGAGCACTCTGATGTGGAAAAAAGGTGGTGAATGAGCTAAGAGTGGATGAGGATGGAATGGTTTGTGTAACGAGATTAAGAGGGATAGTTCACTGGAAAGGTACTGATTAACGAAGGTGTGGAAAGGTGTCATAAGAAATGCTGCATGGTGGTTGAAGAAGGGAAGAAGAGGGAGTGAGAGTGCTTATGGATGATGAGAATAGTCAGAAGAGAGGCAAGAAGGGATGGTTAACTTGAGGAGGTATGGGATGATGCAGGTGTGGGGAGAGGGAGCCTACGTGAAGAAGGGGTTTATGATGGATGAGAAAGAAAGAGGGAATGAAAAAAGATGATGGATTGGGGATGTAGACAAAGTGTTGAGGGACACGGACAGTACAAAGAATTATGAAGAGTTACAAAGTAACAAATCCTTGGTTTCTTTCTAGACTGTACACTACACTAACAACTTGTAGAAGAGAAAGGGTAATATACTCGTAGTTTTGTGTTTTTACCTGTGAAGAAGCCTAACCAAGGGCTACAAAAAGTGTATAAGAAAGACTCGCCTAATTGCCGCTCTCCAAAGAACAGAAAAACCGAGACGCTCACCAGCAGAAGTTCTCAGGAAGCCACTGAAGGAACGTGTGAGAAATACTTGTAACAGTACAGCGCAACTTGAATTGTCACTTTAAGTAATTAGAGAGAAACGCAAGCTCGGGAACACAACTGCTCACATCACATCATACAATAAAGTTATCCCATGATAGCAACACAGTGAACTTAAATGACTGGCACCTCAGTGGTTCTTTTTCTTTATACTAGTATATAAATTCTTTTGTCCTCTGAGGGTGCCTCTCTTGCATAAAAATAAGATAAAATAAAGAAAAATAAATAAACACAAGCGCAGGAAAAGAACTGATCACAATACCGTATACAATAAAGTTTCCCCAAGATGGAATTACAATGAACTTAGATGCCAAACCACAATACGCAGCTGGATAGAGACAGAAGCATAGGAACACAACACGTCACACGACAGCGTACAAAAAAGTTACTCCAAAACAGTTGTTCACTCCTCGATATTTTTCCTATAAAGATAAGCAACTTTTTAGATACTTATTTTTGTACTACTTAAATAGTTTTGTAGGTTAGGGAAGACACAATCGATATCCTTTTCGCCCTGAAAACAAATCCTTATACTGTTCTGAATATTAACAAAGGATGATCATAGCAGTAAAAGAGTTAGTGACAAACTAAGGTAAATAATTGAATATAAAACAGAACCGTAGGAACATAGCTTGTCACAACAGAACACACGATAAAATTACTTCAGGATAGTGATATGGTGAACTTAATGACAAACCACAGGAGATAGCTATATAGAAACAGAAGCATAGGATTACAGCTCGTCACAACACAGCGTCAAGAAAGTTACTTAGGGATAGGAATACAGTGAACTTAAATGGCATACCACAGTAGGTAGGGAAATGGAAATAGAACCATGGAAACACAGCTCACCACAACACTACATTCAATATAGTTACTCTTCGAAGAACCAGTCACGTGTTTATCTCCATTCAACCACAAAACCGTACGTAGTTTAGTTCTGCTGTCTTTAACACACTACCAAAGATACGCTCCCTCAGCTCTCACGAGTTATACAAATGATACGGTAAGCAAACAACATGCATATCAGAGTAGATAACAAACACACACCGAAATGATTTACACGACTGTTGTCTTTCTTTTCACAAACTACGTCCTAACTCAACTAATTAACCTACTTCTACCTCCCTTTGTCTTTGTTCGGAGAAAAATATGTAGCGAGGAGACGAAGTAGAGGAAGGAAGGTCGAAGACAGAGAGGAAGTAAAAGAGTGATTGACAGAGAGAAAAAAAAACAGGGATGAGGTTGTAGCGTGAAGGACAAAGTGGATGTGAGAAGAGAAGAAAGAGTGGAAAAATTACGGGAGGGAAACGATGAAAAACGAAAACGTAGGAATTATGATGAGAGAGAGAGAGAGAGAGAGAGAGAGAGAGAGAGAGAGAGAGAGAGAGAGAGAGAGAGAGAGAGAGAGAGAGAGAAACAAAATTGTATCATCACAAGGACTTCATAGGAAATATTTTGTTCTTTTCTTCAAATCCATGGCCAGTCTGCGAAACCTATATTGTTTTCTTCTTCTGCGTTTTTTTTTTTACTCTTGGCCTTAGGCAGGAAGGGAATAAGGAAGGAGGAGGCCTGGAAAGAGAGGTAAAGGAAAGACAGAGAAGAGAAAGAAAGAGTGCCTCCCCAAGGAGAAGGAGGAGGAATAAGGAAAAAAGGTCCTCTGATCTTCAAGGAAAAGAAATAGTAATAATGATAGTTCTGTGGGGAAAGCTCTCTCTCTCTCTCTCTCTCTCTCTCTCTCTCTCTCTCTCTCTCTCTCTCTCTCTCTCTCTCTCTCTCTCTCAATCTCTCTCGTTCTCAGTCCCCTTCGATATTTGCTTTCTCCTTCGTTGATTTCTTGTTGCTGCAAGACAAGGAGAGAGAGAGAGAGAGAGAGAGAGAGAGAGAGAGAGAGAGAGAGAGAGAGAGAATAGGAACGAGAGGTCTGGCTTCCTCCCAGTCACTTCTTTCCCGCCAAATCGTCTTACAGCTGAGATCCTCTTGGGGGAATTTCCACTTTTTTCTTTACTTTTTTTTCTCAGACGTTCTTGTTGACTTGTTTGGCGAAATATCTCTCCTCCCCTTCCCCCCTCCACATACTCTCTCTCTCTCTCTCTCTCTCTCTCTCTCTCTCTCTCTCTCTCTCTCTCTCTCTCTCTCTCTCTCTCTCTCTCTCTCTCTCTCTCTCTCTCTCTCTCTCTCTCTCTCGTATGAATTTCTGCAGTTTACTCCTTTACATCAATCGCTCTGTTTTATTTGTATTTCTGTTGCCTTGTTTATTTTCGTTTCTTCGTCTTTCTTTTCATAACACTATTGTAAAACTGCTTTCCTCTGTTTTCTTTTGCTTTACTACGTCTTTTTTTTCTCTCCCTCTTATCACCTTTTTTTTTAGTCTTTGTATTGTTCGACTAGTTTATTTAATCTTTTTTCCTCGATTATATTATCTATTTCCTTACTGATTTCCCCCTATCATTTTTTTTTCTTTCTTTCTTCTCCCCTCCTCCAGCTATTGCCTTCCATCATTCCCTCTCCAGCCACCATACTATCTTCTCGCTGCTCAATCCTTCCTACCTTGTCCCTCTATACGCATATTCCAGCCCTGCCATGATATATACTACATCTTATCGACTTCATTTTACTCTATCATATTTCACCAAGCATTCTCCTTTCCGTCTATGATATACTGCAAAAGCTCTTTACTCCTCCTCCTCCTCCTCCTCCTCCTCCTCCTCCTCCTCCTCCTCCTCCGATGCGACATCTTCACTCAAGTTTAGGACACCACAAAACCGGCTTGGCTAGACACTCTCCAATCTTTATACGGTCTGCCATATCACACATTTCTCCCTCCTCCTCCTCCTCCTCCTCCTCTTCCTCCTCCTCCTCCTCCTCCTCCTCTTCTTCTTCTTCTTCTTCTTCTTCTTCTTCTTCTTCTTCTTCGTTCTCCTCCTCCTCTCCTTCCTTTTCCTTTTCCTTTACCTTTACCACATCATGTTTCTCCATAATTTTCGTTCTCTTCATATTTCTTCTTTCCTGCTCTATTTTCTGTTATTTCTTGTTCTTGTTTTCGTTCTTATTCTTATTGTTCTTCTTCTTTCTCTTTTTCTCTTTCGTATTCTTGTTCTTCATCTCCTCCTCCTCCTCCTCCTCCTCCTCCTCCTCCTCCTTTTAGCTCTGTTCTTTCTCATCGTTCTTGTCTTTTCCTCCTCCTCCTCCTCCTCTCCACTTAAAAATCCTCCTAGTCGACATTATCATAATTTATTCCTTTGCTCCTCTTTATATCAGCAGCAGCGGGGCCAGGAGGAGGAGGAGGAGGAGGAGGTGGAAGAAGAGATGTTATGGTGGAAATGGGAATATAGGAGAATTAGGAGAGTGGTAAATAAAAAAGGATGGAGAAGAGAGGAACAATTTTGTTAGGTGATAAAATTTCATCACGGAAATTACATGTCTAGTCTGTTCATTTAACTTAATTATTTTCATTACTCATCTTTGCATTCATTACTTGATCTGTTTATTGGCTGATTTATATATTTGTCATCATGAGGCTTAAAAAAACGTCACTTTCATCAGTTTTGCGTCTATGTTTCATAATTTTAGTTAATTTTTATGTTCCACTATGCACAAAGATTTGTTCACTATTGGTTTGTAGCACTGCGTTGCATTTTTTTTATTATGATGTGTGTGTGTGTGTGTGTGTGTGTGTGTGTGTGTGTGTGTGTGTGTGTGTGTGTGTGTGTGTGTGTGTGTGTGTGTGTGTGTGTGTGTGACCATTGAGGAAAAGAGTACAAGATGTTTATTAATTTTCTTTCTCGTCGTTCTCGTCCTCTTTTTAGCTGCTTCATTTGGTGTGAAACTCTCACCACCACCATCGCTGAGTGCTGATTCTTACCTGTACACATCTAATTAGAGGTGCACCGCCATTGTCAGTCTTTCCCTCCCTCATTTATTTCCCTTCATTAATCTTTTCCCTAAGTATCCACCTCTTATTTCTACTCTTCTTTAACTTCCACCTCCTCCTCCTCCTCCTCCTCCTCCTCCTCCTTCTCACGTAATGGACGTGTTGCGGCCCCTCCTCCATGGTTCCTGATGCCCAGGGTCAATAAAAGGGCGGTTTTATGGGCCTTGCTGATGCCCAGGTAGCCAGACCAACACAAGTCTCTCTCTCTCTCTCTCTCTCTCTCTCTCTCTCTCTCTCTCTCTCTCTCTCTCTCTCTCTCTCTCTCTCTCTCTCTCTCTCTCTCTCTCTCTCTCTCTCTCTCTCTCTCTCTCTCTCTCTCTCTCTCTCTCTCTCTCTCTCTCTCTCTCTCTCTCTCTCTCTCTCTCTCTCTGGTGACGTAGTAAACAAGGTAAGTGAGTCACGTCTTATGGGCCTCTTGGTCTCTCTCTCAAGGTTTTGGTTTGGATCTTGGTGTCTGGCAGTGTGCGTGAGCCTTTTTCTTTTGATCTTGCTCTCCCACTGGTATTTTATTGCTAGTTGTAAGTAGATAAATATTTAACTGGTTGCGGACAACAGGTTCTCTAGTGTCTTTTTTTATTTATTTATTTATTTACTTATTTATTTATTTATTTTTATTTTTTTCTTTGTAAGTGTGGAGCAGGCCGGTCAAGGGCAAAGTACATAAAAGAGTAAGTCTACAAAAATGCCACTACCTACAATTGTCCTGTTGAATATCCTTCACCTTGGTTGTTGTGGTACAGAAGGGTCGTCCACGAGACTATCCCTTTCCACCAGAGACCGACTGGGCTAAGAGTGTGAATGATGTGTGTGTGTAAGTGTGTTGCTTAGTCTGGGCCACCCTGTGCGGGATCAGCTGCCTGGTACACCATTAGCGAAATGCCGTGTCATGTGATTTGGATGCTCATTTCCTTCCACGTTCTTCGATTTTCAGTCACGTGGATGAGGTGTGAGTGTCTTTGTCTTCCTGTCCCTCTCCCTCTCTTCTCTATCTTTCCTGCGATACTCAACAGTTCCATTTTGTGCTTTGTTGCAGTTTGTCTCTGAAGTTTTAGTTGTCTTTCCCACATTTGTTTATTTGCTTGTCGTAATACTTGCTGGTTTATTTTTCTTTCTGTCCAAGGTATTCTACGTATTGTCCACATTTCAGAGTCGTCTAGTCTATCCCCAGCCTCTTTGTGTCCGTGTCTCACATCCGTGTATTAAGGACCACTATGCATATCTTTTGGGTGGTTTCATTCTGGATGGTATGTTTAGTTATAGGTTCCTTATGGGTATCCTCATTTTATTTATCTTTCTTTCATTTTTCGTTTTTTGGTTTGGTATACAGATGGATGAAAGTGTCGTTCTTATTATTATTTTTTTTTTTTCAAGACTAATGTTTGGATATCAGTGGTTAAACACACAGTTATTAATCTGCTCGTTTATCTAAGTATATCTACCTGTCTGCAATACTTGCACTCCGTACTCGAAATAAACCAATAAAGAAAAAAAAAACATCCTCTTGAATAGTGCCTCTGTTGAAATATTCACGTGCAGTGTTACTTAAATCGAAGAAAATCAATACGAGAATAGTATAAGAAGACGAAGGAAAAAAAAAAACAGGCAAATAAACGGACAAATCCTCTGCGAGTTCGGAAAATATCAGTCAGTTCTGTTTATCCACCTGACGGAAAGAAGAGGAGGAGGAGGAGGAAGAAGGGGAAGAGGGGAGGAGGACAAGGCGGAGGATTAGCTGCAGGAGGAAGAAGAAGGAGGAGTGGGTAGGAGGAAGGCGGGAGGTCAGAGAGAGAAATGGAGGAGGAAGGAAATGAGGTAGAGAGAGGAAGGAAAGGAAGAGATTTAGGGAAGGGGAGCGGAGGAAGGGGAGGAAAGAGAGGAAAGATGGAGGGGTAGGCTGCGGAGTTAGAGAGAAGGGGAGAGAGAGAGAGAGAGAGAGAGAGAGAGAGAGAGAGAGAGAGAGAGAGAGAGAGAGAGAGAGAGAGAGAGAGAGAGAGAGAGAGTGTGTGTGTGTGTATACGAGGTGAGAAGAAAAAATGGAAAAGAAGAAATTAATGAAACATAATCACAAGAGAAGAATGGAAGGAGAGAAGAATAAAGGGAGCTGGAACAGATGGATTAAAAATAGAAACCTAAGAAGAAGTGAAGGAAAGGAGATAGTAAAAGAAATGCAACAGACGTAGAAAGAGGAATTGAGATAGGACAGTAGAAAACAGAAAAGTGTGAGAAGAAGAAAAAAGTGTAAGTGGGAGAGAGACTGGGAAGAGTAAAGGAAGAAGAAAAGTAGAGGAAGATAAGCAAAGGAGTAGAATGAGCAATGAAATGGAAATTGGAAAAAAAAAAAAGGTGCAGAGAGAGAGAGAGAGAGAGCGATCGAGAGGCCAGAGCCGAGTGTTTCTCCTCTTCTGAACCACCTTAATTTTTCATGCGAGAAATAATTTGCATATAAACTCGGCCATCCCTTTCACAGGCCAGCGATTTACGTCCCAAAAATCGTCAGAATACCAATGAGACGAAGCTGAGAAGCAGGTGAAGGGGTGACGGAGGAGTGGGGAGGGAGGAAGGTGATGGGGAGGAAGAGAAGCAGGTGAAGGGGATGATAGAGGTGTGGAGAGGGAGGGGAGATGATGGAGAGAAAGAGGAGCAGGTGAAGGGGTGATGGGTGTGTGGGGAGTGATGGGATGCGATGGGGAGGTGATGGGGAGGAAGTGTAGCAGTGGTGAAGGAAGGGAATGATGGGGAAGTAGTAGAGATGGTAATGGGAGAGAAACAGGTGGATGAAGGGGGAGAAGCAGTAATGGGTGTGACAAAACGAGGAAGAAAGGAAGAAGAACTGAGAGGTTGATGATAATGGGAGACAGAAGACAGGGAAGGAAGGAAGTGATAGTTAGATAGAGGCACTGACTGAAGAGGAAGAGATATTAGAGAGGATAAGGTAACAAACATAAAGGCAAGTAGTGGAAAGAGTTTGAGAGAGAGAGAGAGCGAGAGAGAGATGAGAGAGAGAGAGAGAGAGAGAGGAGAGAGAGAGAGAGAGAGAGGAGAGAGAGAGAGAGGATAACTGGAGGAGACGGGAAAGCATTGAGGGGAGAAGTAAAGGGAGGGAAAGAGTAAGTGAGGGAGATGGGGAAGAGAGGAGAGTTTAATACTGTTCGTCTCTTTTCTCTCCTGCAGCCAGTTAGTGTCTTTGATGTGAGGGAGTGTCTGCCTGTGTGTCTGTCTGTGTGTGTCTCTTCCGTGTCAGTATTTCCGTGTTCCACTCTGGTTCCTTCGTGTCTGCCGGGATTCCTGCATTGGTAGCTCATCCTTTACTCTCTCTCTCTCTCTCTCTCTCTCTCTCTCTCTCTCTCTCTCTCTCTCTCTCTCTCTCTCTCTCTCTCTCTCTCTCTCTCTCTTTTACACCGCATCCTTCATTTGGTAGTGTTGTAATTGTTATGATAATCCACCTAGTGTTTATGTAATTGAAAGGCATTATTATTTTTATTATTATTATCATTATTATTATTTTTGTATCATCATCATCATCAAGAAAGGGTTGATATGTGATATGCGTGAAAAACATTTTCTCCTATGTTTAATGGAATGATGATAACTATAGAAGTCAATTGTTAATAAATGTTAATAAAAAGCAAATTATCTGCATTGGTGACTTTGATCACCAAACGCATGGGAAGAATGTAGGATGAGTGTGGGTGAGTGGATCAGTGGGTGGTTGAGTGGGTTGGTGAAGTGGTGGGTGTAGATGTGTTAATGTGAAAGGGAGTAAAGAAAAATGGTGCGCAAAATGTTCCTTCTGCTTCAGTCAGTCAGCATGAGTCCTTTGTGTTTACTCAGATCATTTACATTCTTCTCTCTACCCCTCACTAAACTCGCTTAGTCTTCGTCCTCGTCCCCGCTCTCATCATCATCGTCGTATGCTCTCTTCTCGTCCTCCTCCTCCTCCTCCTCCTCGTCCTCCTCCTCCTCCTCCTCCTCCTCCTCCTCCTCCTCCTCGGCTGTGTCCACCCAGAAGTCTTTTTTAATGGACCCGCCTTCATCAAATCATCATTTATTGTTGGCAAGTGACACCACAAAACCAGGGGGTCGCTCATCTAGCCCTTGTTATGGTAATGCGTCGTACGATGCAGGAGGAGGAGGAGGAGGAGGAGGAGGAGGAGCAAGATAGAAGATGAGGAAGAGGAGGAAGAAGAGGAGGAGGGGGACAAGGAAAAGGTAGTGAACATCCGTGGGAGGTGGACAGTAGAGGGAAAAGAAAAGACCGAATATGACATAAGGTGAAGAGAAAGAAGTGGATGTGGAATGAAACAGAAGAGGAGAGATGCGTAGTGGAGAGACGGAGTTTAAAAGGGAAGAGCAGAGTATGACCAAGGAAAGACGGGATAAAGGGATAAGAGAGAGGAGTGGGTGTGGAAAGAGAAAGAATATACACTATTGAGGGATATATGGAATGGGAGAGGTTGAAGGAATACGTGTGCAAGCAAAAGTGGACAGAATGAATTAAGCAAAGTCAAACCCTATGGCAGAATAGAAAGAGAAGCATTTTGAGATGTTGAAAGTGGTGACCGAGGAGGAAAGGAGCAAGATACTGAAGTGCTGAAATTGTGAATCGTTATAGTGAAACATGTTATGATGTAGTAATGTAATATGTTGGGGATTGGTGAATTATGGTGTGAGTGACAAGCGATAGAAAGAACCTGTATAGCCAGTCAGGGGATGTTTATGGAACGTAGAGTTAACGGTGAATGAGGAATGCTGGAGGGAAGGTTATGAGTTGCGGTGGAGTTGAGAACTGAGAGTATGCTGTGAAATGGAAGCCAGGACTGTTGAGTAAAGAGAATATGTTACTTATCATGGCCTGGAGATCAGCTCTGGTTATGTTGTTCACCTTTCTGTTTTCGTGGACGAAGAGTATCGAAATAACTCCAGAATTAAAAGTAATTATTAAAGGATTCTCAGCATGGCTTCACGAAAGGGAAGCAATACCTTTCGACTTTTATTAAGTTTTATACTGAAGTCTGTGAAGCAGCAGATAATTAAGACTTAATATATCATGGCTTTAGCGAAGTGTCTAATAAGGTGCCCCACCAAAGGATCTTGAATAAAGTTTGGGCGTATGGAACAGATGAGAAAGTTCCAACCTGAATCAGGTCATGATTAAACTACAAGCAACAAGTTGCAATTATCAATGGCTGCAAATCCGAGTGGAAGCAAGTTTTAGTAATTTACGGGGTACCACAGGGTCCAGTTTTAGGATCCGTATTATTTTTTATATATTAATGATTTAGATTTAGATGATGATTTAGGTAAAAAAAGAATATATATATATATATATATATATATATATATATATATATATATATATATATATATATATATATATATATATATATATATATATATATATATATATATATAGTATTGATATTAGTAAATTTACTAAGGCCATGAAGATAAATAAATTTATTAAGTCGGATTTCTATGCAACTAGCATGCAGACAGATTTAGATTCGTAAGGTGGACAGACAGATGGCAAATTCAATTCGATATAAACAAATGAAAAATACTTAGCATATGCAGAGGAAATTCATATATTAGGGACACAATAAAGGACGACCCTTTGATTGGATGAGATGGTAATAAAGATTCAGAAGTCACAATTACTTCAGATCTTCGTCAGAAAACAATACCATGAGCCAGAAATAAAACAAACCGTTTATTTGGGGTTCATCTTTATAAACGTCAAAAGCAGAGCACCCAAAATAATATTAAACCTACATTTAGCATTAGTCAGAACTCATCTAGACAATAATCGTGCACTTCTAATCACTGTATTGAAGAAGAGATATAGGTCAGTAAAAAAAGAGTGACTAAGGTGATACAAGATATGCGAAATATTAATCGCCTTACGAAAGATTAAAGCTTTGGAATTTAGATTTGTTAGATGGCATAGATGAAAAGGAAATCTGATAGAGGTATTCAAGGCACGTAAGAGATATAACAAGATGGTATAGAAAAATTGCTAAGATTGGTAATCAAGATAGGAATAGAAGTCACGGTTGATGATGGCAGACTTAAAAAGAGAAAGAAAGAAATTTGTTATCTCATATAGTGGAATAACGAATAGACTCGGTAATCACTCTGTTAGTGCGGAGTCAATAGAGAACTTTATGAAATTATTATATAAATTTATAGATAGGGATGATAAACAGATATATATATATATATATATATATATATATATATATATATATATATATATATATATATATATATATATATATATATATATATATATATATATATATATATATATATATACATAAATATATATATATATATATATATATATATATATATATATATATATATATATATATATATATATATATATATATATATATATATATATATATATATATATATATATATATATATATATATATATATATATATATATATATATATATATATATATATATATATATATATATATATATATATATATATATATATATATATATATATATATATATATATATATATATATATATATATATATATATATATATATATATATATATATATATATATATATATATATATATATATATATATATATATATATATATATGTATCGAGAAGAAGAAGTAAGCACCTGCCGAAACGACAATTACTCCCATTCAGGTCTTAAGCACTGTATCAGGGGGTGCTGTGAACTTATCGTTAAACCCAGCTGTGACCTCACGGAACGTTTCTCTTCGTGTCTCACAATACAAGGGGGCATTCGCAGCCTGCCCTCTGAAGACAACTCTTTTCCTTCACGCAAAACTACAAGCACCTAATTACACACACACCCTTCACTCAAAATTCAAAATTATCATGGCGACTCTTACACCAGCCTCGGAGTCCCCATCTGGGGAGAGGACCACAAATGTCCCCAGGTCGAACTGCTCTTCTGGTATCGACCCTAAGTGTCTTGACACCCCTCTCAACTTTTTCTTCATCAACTTCTGCAACATTCGCAGTCTTAGATCTAATTTTCAATCTGTAAAACACCAACTCTCCTCTACTAAACCTCATCTTCTTTTCCTCACTGAAACACAAGTGTCAGTGGCAGCTGACAGTAGCCCCTTTTCCGTTCCCTCTTACTTTTCTCTATCCTCATTTTCAATTCAAAGCTGGATGTTGTGTTTATGAGCGCAGTGACTTAACCTGCTCTCGTGCCCACGCTATTGAATCATCCGAGTTTTCCACTATCTGGCTACAACTACAGAGTCACTGTCAAACTAAATTTATCTGTGATATATACCTCTCACTTATAAGAAATAAGACTATAAGAAATTCTTTGACTACTTAACTTCCAAAGTGAAGCACATTCTGACTCTCTTCCCTTTTGCAGAGATCTCCATTCTTGGAGACTTCAATGTTCACCACCAGTTTTGGCTTTTCTCTCCCTTTACTGACTATCCTGGTGAACTAACCTTCAGCTTTGCTATCGTCCACGACCTAGAGCAATTGGTACAACACCCTACTCGTATTCCTGACCGTCTTGGAGATACGCCCAACATTCTTGATCTTTTCCTAACCTCTAATCCTGCTTATGTTGTCACCCTCTCTTCTCCGTTGGGCTCCTCCGATAACAATCTGTATCTTGTCATATTGCTCCAATCCTTCCTCAGGATCCCCCAAAGCGGAGGTGCCTCTGGCGTTTTGTCTTTGCTAGCTGGGGGAACCTGAGGAGGTACTTTGCTGATTTTTCTTGGAATGACTACTGCTTCCGTGACAGAGACCCGTCTCTGTGTGCCGAGTGCATAACATAGGTGATAGTGTCTGGCATGGAGGCATACATTACTCACTCTTTTTCTCGACCTAAACCTTCCAAACCTTGGCTTAACACAGCTTGTTCTCGTGCTATACATGATAGAGAGATGGCCCACAAAAGGTACTTAAGCCTTCCATCACCAGAATCTCATGCACTTTATATTTCTCCCCGGAACCATGCTAAGTCTGTTCCCCAAATAGCCAAAAACTCCTTCATTAAAAGAAAGTGTCAAAAGTTTTCAAGATCTAACTTCCCTCGTGACTTCTGGCATCTAGCCAAAAAAACATCCCCAGTAACTTTGCTTTCCCTCCTTTATTTCAACCAGGTGGCACCACTGCTATCACATCTATCTCTAAAGCTGAACTCTCCGCTGAAACCTTTGCTAAAAACACTACATTAGACGATTCAGGGCTTCTTCCTCCCTCTCCTCCACCCTCTGACCACTTCATGCTACTATTAAAATTCTTCACAATGATGTTTTCCATGCCCTCGTTGGCCTAAACCCTCGAAAGGCTTATGAACCTGATGGGGTATCTCCTATTGTTCTTCGAAACTGCACCCCCGTGCTTGCACTTTGCCTAGTCAAACTCTTTCAACTCTTTCTATCAACATCTATCTTTCCTTCTTGCTGGAAGTTTGCCTACATTCAGCCTGTTTCTAAAAAGGGTGACCGTTCTAATCCCTCAAACTACCGTCCCATTGCTTTAATTTCCTGCCTATCTAAAGTTTTTGAATCTATTCTCAGCAGGAAGATTCTTAAACATCTATCACTTCACAACTTTCTATCTGATCGCCAGTATGGGTTCTGTCAAGGCCGCTCCACTGGTGATCTTCTGGCTTTCCTTACTGAGTCTTGGTCATCCTCTTTTAGAGATTTTGGTGAAACTTTTGCTGTTGCCTTGGATATATCAAAAGTTTTTGATAGAGTCTGGCACAAAGCTTTGATTTCCAAACTACCCTCCTACGGCTTCTATCCTCCTCTCTGTAACTTCATCTCAAGTTTCCTTTCTGACCGTTCTATTGCTGCTGTGGTAGACGATCACTGTTCTTCTCCTAAATCTATTAACATTGGTGTTCCTCAGGGTTCTGTCATGTCACCCACTCTCTTCTTATTATTCATCAATGACCTTCAAAACCAAACTTCTTTTCCTATCCACTCCTACGCTAGTGATACCACCCTGCACTTTTTCACGTCTTTTCATAGATGTCCATCACTTCAGGAAGTAAACATTTCACGCAGGGAAGCCACAGAACGCTTGACATCTGATCTTTCTAAAATTTCTGATTGGAGCAGAGCAAACATGGTATTGTTCAATGCCTCAAAAACTCAATTCCTCCATCTATCAACTCGAAACAAACTTCCAGACAACTATCCCCTCATTTTCAATGACACTCAACTGTCGCCCTCTTCTACACTGAACATCCTCGGTCTGTCCTTTACTTATAATCTGAACTGGAAACTTCACATCTTATCTCTAGCTAAAACAGCTTCTATGAAGTTAGGTGTTCTGAGACGTATCCGCCATTTTTTCTCATCCCCTCACCTGCTAACTCTGTACAAGGGCCTTATCCGTCCATGTATGGAGTACGCTTCACATGTCTTGGGGGGATTCCACTCACACCTCTCTTCTAGCACAACAGGGTGGAATCAAAAGCTTTTCGTCTCATCGACTCCTCTCCTCTAACTGACTGTCTTCAGCCTCTCCCTCATCGCCGTAATGTTGCATCTCTAGCTCTCTTCTACCGCTACTTTCGTGCTAATTGCCCTTCTGATCTTGCTAGCTGCATGCTTCCCCTCCTCCTGCGGCCTCGCCGCACAAGACTTTCTTCTTTGTCTCACCCCTATTCTGTCCACCTCTCTAATGCAAGAGTTAACCAGTATTCTCAGTCATTCATTCCTTTCTCTGGTAATTTCTGGAACTCCCTTCCCGCTTCTGTAATTCGACCTTCCTATGACTTGAATTCCTTCAAGAGGGAAGTTTCATGACATTTATACCTCAGTGTTTTGACTACCGCTTTGGACCCTTTTCGGGGACAGGCATCTCAGTGAGCTTTTTTTTTTTTCTTTGTTTTGGATTTTTGTTGCCCTTTGTCGGTGTTCCTCCTACATAAAAAAAATTAGAGAGAGAGAGAGAGAGAGAGAGAGAGAGAGAGAGAGAGAGAGAGAGAGAGAGAGAGAGAGAGAGTAATAAATTGTATGACTAATACAGATGCCCTCGGCCCCCAAAAACGGGGCAAGAAAAACTCGGCCAATTACTTTGTCTTTTGGAACCTCTTTTGTCTTAATAATGAAAAATACTACTCGCTTGTTGCCTCGCCTGCCTTACTATCATACTTTGCGTATATATATATATATATATATATATATATATATATATATATATATATATATATATATATATATATATATATATATATATATATATATATATATATATATATATATATATATATATATATATATTTGTTTATTTATTAACTACTTGAACTGAATAAAATTTGTACACTTCATTAAGAGACCATATATAGGAGTTCAGATTATTGTCTGGGGGCAATGGATTTTCTTGGGGTCTGCACTTTCCATTATTTCTTATGAAAACATTTTCGGTATCGAACTTTTCGTAAACAGAACATCCTGCTGGAACAAATGAAATTAAGATTCCGAGGCACCACTGGAGGTGTGTGTGTGTGTGTGTGTGTGTGTGTGTGTGTGTGTGTGTGTGTGTGTGTGTGTGTGTGTGTGTGTGTGTGTGTGTGTGTGTGTGTGTGTGTGTTTGTGTGTATGTGTATATGTGTTTGTGTGTATGTGTTTGTAATAATAATAATAATAATAATAATAATAATAATAATAATAAACGGTTTATTCTTCAGGCAGTTAACAAACTGAAAATGTACAGAGGGGGTGGGAAAATACTTAACATTTATCCTAAAGTTAAGTCTAATCTAGAAGGGAAATACTATTGATTGATGGCTTGCACCATGGTGGGAATCGCGCTGAGTCTATACCGGTCCGTGCGCGGCGCCTTTAGGGGCGTTATCTTGTTGTGGTGTCTGGTGGCACGCACCGGGCGAGGTGCGTCAGGCGGCAGCATGTGTCTGAGACGTGGATGATGCAGCAGTCCCCTTGCAAACTTTTCCAGAGCCTCTCGGTGCCTGGTGGATAGTCTGGACAGACTCAGGGTGTTCAGGGTTTCATCATAGGTGGTGTAAGCAGGGCCAAGGATGACCCTGCACGCCCTATTCTGCACACTTTCCAGCTGTAGCTGTTGAGTGTGTGTGAGGGAGAAGGACCACGCTGGGGAGGCATACATGAGTTTGGGGAGGATGAAGGTGAGGTACACCCCCCTTAATTCGTCTGTCGGCGTCCCCAACGACCTGAGTCTGCGCAGCATGTACAGCCTGTAGGTGGCGGATTTTACGGTGTGTGTGTGTGTGTGTGTGTGTGTGTGTGTGTGTGTGTGATGGACATTGCCTAAAGCCAGACGTCTTACAGTAACTGCTAATTGTTACAGCCACTGATGAAATATTGTTAATTTCTCATGTATAGAATATAAATAAGTTATCATTCCTGTTTCTACATATTTTAATTATGTGCATACATACATAATGTCAGCGTGCGGGCTCCTCTACGCATAGTTCAGTCACAAGTCAGTAACATAATAGACGTATTCCAAACACAACTCAATAACAAGAACTTTTTGACGCATTCCAGGCACAAGTCTCACCTTCTCCACTTCGAGTGATTGTGTTCCTGACCTGTCACTCTTCACCATACACCTGCAGCTCACACACACATCAATATTACCACGTGTACCTGGTAACGTCACGCAAACATCACAAGGTCACACTGAAATAATCGCCAGTCAGCACTTAACACCACAACCTCAATCATAATTCGAGTGAATGGTGTTAAGAAAAAATTTACCTTATACCACCAACTAAATTCTCCACCTTCCCTCCTTCTCTCTTGCCTCTCCACCTTCCCTCCTCCTTCTACCTCTCCAACCTCTCACTTTCCCTCCTCCTCCCTTACCTCAAACCAAAATGTACCTTGCACTAAGTTTAAGTAAATTAAGTAGTATAAATAAATAAAAAAATGTTAAGTTATATATATATATATATATATATATATATATATATATATATATATATATATATATATATATATATATATATATATATATATACGAGAAAATTAGTAAAGATAAGAACTATTAGTATTTATAGTATAGATAGATCGAGATGTTATGGTACGTTACGTTGTAATGCTAAGTTACCATGTTGAGTCAGGTGTGGCTGGCGTGATGTTAGGTTAGGTTAGTATAAGCTTCTATATAAGGTTATGCTGTGTCTCTTTTGGTTTGTTAGGTTAGGTTACCTTACGTTCGGTTATCTCACCTTCGTCTGCGTTGTTGTGATGGTAGGAATTAAAAAACTTCCTCCTTCACTCTGACTCGATATTCAACATGTGTCAAAACTCGATCACAAATCGGTTTCTATATATATATATATATATATATATATATATATATATATATATATATATATATATATATATATATATATATATATATATATATATATATATATATATATATATATATATATATATATATATATATATATATATATATATATATATATATATATATATATATATATATATATATATATATATATATATATATATATATATATATATATATATATATATATATATATATATATATATATATATATATATATATATATATATATATATATATATATATATATATATATATATATATATATATATAAATAATATGAACTAAAAAGATCCTACAGTGATCAAAATTCGTCCTTTTTCAACGCTCTGAGCTGAACAATAGCGATAGGCAAAAGTCATTGAGGTTGTCCCGCTAATTCAGGAAGACAGATTTGCAATATTTCATAATGGTTTTGAGTAAGAGGAGAATTAAGCCAGCCAGCTTAGAGTGAAATGTGTTTTGATTGGCTTACTATTCCACGTGGGAATTATGAAATGTAACGCGCAATGCTTGCGAAACTTCGATCTTTCGCAGAACTACATTGAATCTAGCGTTGATTACGTTAAGCTTACTTCAACTTTCATCCAGTTTATTGTCAACCGAATCGCTTTTTCACTGAACACGTACATTCGGGTGATCGGCTGCGTGAAACGTAAAGAAATTCTAAGCGACATCAGCGCGACATCGCATTGCTTTAATTGCCATGCCGTTCTTCGGGAAATTTTGCTTGGCGTGCGAGTAGTTCACGGAATTTCACGTGATTCTGGATGTCGAGTTTAATGAAAACCTTGAAGATTTATTTTATGTTTCCGTGTCGAATTCTGCGCTCGAGGAAATAAACATTGAGAATTAATGTATTATTTTTCGTATGAAAAGGGAAAGTGAAATAAGTTTGTGAAAAGAACAGGGTGAAAGGAAAACACTGTAAACAGTTAATAGTATTTATTTAGCCTGACAGAACATCACGTCACATTCTTTCACCCTGACACACGGAATATTCCCTGAAAGATACGACGCGAAATGCGCGAGCCGACGATGAGGAAAACTAAAAAAAAAAAAAAAAAAAAAAAAATAGCAAGACAATAAAGACAGAGGGATGCGCCATATTAAAACTGCCGCAAGAGCAAGGACAGTAATAATCTGTCTTTTGAAGAGATGCTATTTACTTCCAGTCCCTTTATTCCTCGACACTCCTAACATTAAAATGCCCTGGAACATTCATCCTCTCTCTTGTCGCGTTCACTCCCTTTATTTGCTTCCCGCTAATGTAGGTGCCGTAGGATCCAGGGGATGTAGTAATGGACGTTGGTGTAGTAACCCTGAGTCTTCCGGGCGCCACACACTGTAGGCCCATTGCTCACCAGACCCACCACGTAGTTGATATTAACGCGAGGGTTTTCCATGACCAGCGGCCCGCCAGAGTCCCCGGCACAGCTGTCGGCGCCCTCACCTCCTGCACACAGCACCTGCAGGATAGTGGTGGAAGGGAGGTGTTTCATCATTGGCATTGTGGTCAAGGGATGTAACGACTTTGGTTATAGTTGTAGTAGTAGTAGTAGTAGTAGTAGTAGTAGTAGTAGTAGTAGTAGTAGTAGTATCGATATCATTAATATCATTTTTGTTATTCTGCCAGTCTCATCTAATATAATTATTGTCAAGTAATATCATTCATCTACGAAAGTTGAAGGCGTTTGTTACTGTTTTTTTTTTGTTTATATATATATATATATATATATATATATATATATATATATATATATATATATATATATATATATATATATATATATATATATATATATATATATATATATATATATATATATATTCATTATTTTACCACATATTCGTTATATTAACTCTGCTCAACTTCCACTACCACCATTAACCATTAACACCACCAGCATCAATTCCACTTCTATTATAAGCATTACCACTTAACGCTTTTGTCTCCACCACTACCCACTACTACCACAACCATTCGACACTTTATTAATTCTCCTAACTTAACCATCAGTCCCCCCAACAGTATTTAACTATTCATTTTACGTCACTACACCCAGTCGTCACTATTACTATCTCTTTCAATCATCCAACAATATACCACTAACCTTACCACTCACCCCTCGCCACTACTCACCATGTTGGGGTCAGGATAGGAGGAGGTGTTGCAATACGTCTTACTAAGGGGCAGGAACACTTCTTGTAGAATGTCCGCCGGTACCGTCCGCGCGGGATCTGTACCGGGAGGAGGAGCAGGCGTAAGGAAGCGTTGGTGCAGAAAAAGGAGGAGGAAGGAAGGAAATAGAAGAGGGTAAATAGGAGGAAAAGGAGGAGGAGGAGAGACGGAGAAAGGGAAAAAAAAGAGGTGAAAAATGATGGAAGGAAAGTTAGAGCTCATGTACGTGTGAGACTTGGGAATGGTACTATTGAAACTCTTGACATTTTTGTTTTTGCGTCGTTTTCTTCTTTCGTTATGAAGTTTATTTAGTTTTGTAAAGTTTTTTTTTTTTTTTAATGAACAACTAGTATCACCACTACATTTTTCTAAATGTTATCTCGTACATTTGCTTCTTATTATTTTGATGGATCAACCCCCTCCCCCCCCGCCGTGCGCGCACACACACACACACACACACACACACACACACACACACACACACACACACACACACACACAGTTAACAAACTTATGCAGTTAAATATCACCTATATTTGAGCAAGGTATAGGAGGTAGCATGATTTGTTGAATGACTGATCGATTGCTTTCTGCCTTGATTGATTGACTGATTGATTGTTTTAACATGTTCCAATGATGGGATCATATAGCATTGTAGGGAAAAGAGTCATCTTTGCGAAAGATACTACGAGGTAACATCTAATCTAATATGAAAACTCGTCACAACACCATGTTGGAAGCAACCGAAGCAGCAGTTCCCCGTACTCATGAGCAAGAATGAAAGAAACTCTCCAGCACCAAAGACAAAGAAAGTGGAGTTGAGGAGAGAGAATGAGTGCTCTCTCACTCCCTCCTTTACTTCAGTCACCTATGGTTCCCCAGCCAGCGGTCCAGGCGAATTTAGAGGAAAAGTCGTTGTTGACGATGCCGAGGTCCTTCTCAATGTTCATGGGAAGGCAGATAGGCACTACATGAGCTGCAAAGTAGAAAGGAGACGAATTGCTGTAAGAAAGTGATATTCTAATTTGTTTCCTGCCTGATTGAAGAGAGAGAGAGAGAGAGAGAGAGAGAGAGAGAGAGAGAGAGAGAGAGAGAGAGAGAGCATTAGGTTTCTAGACGAAACTACTTGTATTATCATTACTATTGTCATTATTATTATTATTATTATTATTATTATTATTATTATTTTTATTATTATTATTATTATTATTATTATTATTATTATTATTATTATTATTATTATTATTATTATTATTATTATTATTACTGTTCTATGTTGTAACATTCATTGCAAGTAAAAAAAAAGTTCGTGGAGGCGAAGAAAGTTTAATGATTGCTGGAAACTGCCCATCTGACATAAGTACATGAGTTTACCTATGTATGTGTTACCATACTAGGGTGAATGGAAGGAAAAGAATAATGCGTATAAGTTATATGGTAGATTACACACGCGCAGCCAAGAAAGGCTGCAGAGTGAAGAAGGACACTGGCAGCCTCAATGTGTTTCCATTAGAGAAGCTGAAAAATGCTGTGTGTGTGTGTGTGTGTGTGTGTGTGTGTGTGTGTGTGTGTTTCGTCTCTATAGTAGGTATGTGGGTTTGGCCAGCGCGATAATGGAGACACGAGCGGCTGTACACAGGAAGGGAGCGCGGGATGTGAAAGTTACGCTCTTGGACTGGAGTTTCTGTGCAACTTAGCGGGGGCGATGTGGAATTCACTGGGTACTGATTACGCGTGATTAGTGGAGTTTGGAGGCTATTCCGCTTGCCTTGTCTCTCCTTGATACACACATCGCACTCTGCCTTATAACACGTGTCGAACCTGAGATAGTTAAGGGTACAAGTCTTTATTCCAGAGAGGTGACTTGTGTGGGCGAAAGACTTCCTGGTATCAATTAGATATTCGGGAGTTTGCCGTCGATGTCTTACCGTGTATAGAGGACAAGGAAAGGTCGGAAGGATTGTTGGGGAAATAGACAGGTATGTTTCGTACAGGGACTGCCACGTGTAAGGCAGATGGCTCCTTGCGGTTTCTTTAATTTTCTTATATTCTTTTTAGTACGCTGAACTGCTTACTCTTTATTCAACTTTAATCTGACGGGTAAAGTTTTTCCTCATCTCTCGCAGTGAACACAATTGCATACTATTATGCCAATCCGTAGCACTTTTCCCCACTTATTTGCTGATCAGGTGAACCAGTTAATGGAAGAGGTGGGTTCATTCAACAGGCGAGTCAATCAGTTGTCTCGGTTCAAAGGGAGGACGTGAACTGATCCTTTAATTACCCAATTAGGGACCTAAGCCTAGAACGCGGGGAGGGGCTAGATGTGTGCCAGCCAATCAGATGAAGTCCGCAGGGAGAGTGGGAATAGGTAACCAATCACGGCGCCGAACACATTTCTGGTAGGTGACCAGTGAGACACGCGGGATTCAACTCTCCTTTGACCTGTGACATATGCTGAAAATAAAACTCTGACCCTTCTCATATCTCTTCCGATAGTTCTTTTTCTTCTTCTTCTTATTATTATTATTATTATTATTATTATTTTTATTATTATTATTATTATTATTATTATTATTATTATTATTATTATTATTATTATTATTATTATTATCATTATTATTATTATTACGAGCGAAGCGAAGTTTACTATGGAGGTTGGAGTTTCGTTTTGAGCGGCCCGGCCAGGCCCGACCTTAACGCTATTCAAACGCTAATATCTCCTGAACTACGAGGCCGAGCGTAACGAAAGCGCCACCACATGATAGTACAACTCTATCAATTTTATATGATATTGCTGTCATCTCTTTTATTGCGTAAAGTCAATGGGTAACTTGCAAGTAGTAGAAGGGTGTCGAAAATGGGATTTAAAAACTATTCAATTTTCACTTTTTTTTTTTTTTTGTCTCAATAAGATCTGACACATAGTATTCAACGCAGAATTAAATTTTCTGTCCATTTGTATACAGGACAGTCATTCGGCTCCTGCAAAATTTCGAGCTGGAATTATTTATTTATTTATTTATTTATTTTATTTGTTTATTTATTTTATTTATTTTTTTTTTTTTTTATATTAGGGGAGGCGCTATGTGTCCGGCCCGCCTGTAACGCTATTCAAACGCTAATATCTCACGTAACTACGCGGCCGATCGTAACGAAATTATCAACCATATAGGTTTCATCTTTTCTATTCGGTAAAGTCAATGGGTAACTTGCAAAATGTAGAAGGGTGTCGAAAATGAGATTTTGTAAAGTTACTGTCTGTTTTCTGCAATGTCCAACTTCTTTTTTGTCTCAACGATACCGAATACATATCACTGAACACAGAATGAAATTTTCTTATTCAACGGTATATAGCACGACGATTGCCCTCTCGCAGAATTTTTTTTTTTAGGTAGTGATTTTAATATTTGGCATGTGTGGTATGTACCGGGTGCCTGAAATTGCCGCCAACTTTTCAACTAACGAACCGATAAACCTCAAATTTTGTAGTTAATAACATTAATACAAGTTATAACGAAAAATGATGTCAGATTTCCAGGACTATTCCCCATGCGCTTCGCTCGTCAATCGCCTTCCTAGGTGTTTTACTTATTATTATTATTAACATTATTATTATTATTATTATTATTATTATTATTATTATTATTATTATTATTATTATTATTATTATCATCATCATCAAAATAAATTCTTCGCTAACAAACTAATAAATCGTTGCAAGAAAAAGGCAGCAGCTTTGATCGATGAACCTTCCTTCACCCCAATAATTACACTGAAATTTTGACCTTGTTGCTTTTCATGCTTTCCTCTGTTCTTATTCGTTTTTTTTTTTTTTTTTTTTTTTTAATGGTGATCGGCTTAAGCCTTATAAACCGCAGAAAGTTGATAAGTAAAAAAATTAATAAAATAATTAGATTCATCAACATTGTGTAGCCCAGTCTAACGAGTAAAAGTTCGTCTTGCTGTCACTTGCCCTTCTTCCAGTGCCAGTTGAAGCAGTAGACATATATACTTGAGTTTTCTCAAATATAATTACGTACACGAGACTTTCATGGCTATTTAACCTCAAAGCTGAACCAGTCTTAAACCGATATTTGGAGCGAGCATATCTGTCGTAGCGGGTATCATAATTTACTTAAAGGTTTGGCTGTCGTCCGTTAGTAAAAAAAATCTTCTAAATACGAAAATTGTACAATAATTTCTGATAAACGCAATGAAGTGCAGTGACAAATGTTGCACAGATTATAGAGATGTTTGGTGTTAGGTTACTGGAATAAACGATACCCAGGTTTACCATAGAAGCATCGAAGAATCCCCACCTGGATTGAGCTGTGCAGGTGTAGCGAGTCTGAGGAGGGCGATGTCGTGGCAGCGAGGGCAGCCCTGCACTCTGCCGTAGTCATCGTGCACGACAATCTGAGGAAGAGAGAAGAATATGTAATACTATGGAAAAAGAAATATAAATAAAAAAAATACCGACAAGCGTGAAATGTTAAAAGAATAGAAGATGCAAGGAAAAGAAGAAAACTGAAAGATAGCAAGATGAAGAAAGACGAGAAGTAAGATTTATAGACGGAGAAATTAGAAACAATAGAAAGGCAAGACGTAGAAAGAAATAATATTTCGTATAACACATTATTAATGCATAGTAGTAAGGAAAGAATTAAAGTACAGGAAAATATGAAGTAAAAGTTAATATAGGGTGCAAGGGTAATTGATATGTAGAAAATGTAACAAAAATTGTGATAAAGATTAGTATTTAAGCAAGAGAAGAAGAAAAAGCTCTAAGAATGAAAAAAGATAAGTAATGAAAAGAAGGATTACGTAAGAGGGGAGATGAAAACAAAAATGAAAGACTGGTATAAAATTATATCAGAGAGAGAGAGAGAGAGAGAGAGAGAGAGAGAGAGAGAGAGAGAGAGAGAGAGAGAGAGCAATGTGGGGAATTTACATTTACCTGCTAGGTATTATAATTAATTACTTTATGAGATACTAATCTTATAGTGTTTGTGAAGTTTAGTGTGTGTGTGTGTGTGTGTGTGTGTGTGTGTGTGTGTGTGTGTGTGTGTGTGTCTGTGTGTGTGTGTTTTATGTAGGAGGGACATTGGCCAAGGACAACAAAAATCCAATAAAAAACAAAATTAATGCCCACTGAAATGCCAGTCCCATAAAAGGGTCAAAGCAGTAGTCAAAAATTGATAGATAAGTGTCTTGAAACCTCCCTCTTGAAGGAATTCAAGTCATAAGAAGGTGGAAATACAGAAGCAGGCAGGGAGTTCCAGAGTTTACCAGAGAAAGGGATGAATGACTGAGAATACTGGTTAACTCTTGCGTTAGAGAGGTGGACAGAATAGGGGTGAGAGAAAGAAGAAAGTCTTGTGCAGCGAGGCCGCGGGAGGAAGGGAGGCATGCAGTTAGCAAGATCAGAAGAGCAGTTAGCATGAAAATAGCGATAGAAGACAGCTAGAGATGCAACATTGCGGCGGTGAGAGAGAGGTTGAAGACAGTTAGAGAAGAGGAGTTGATGAGACGAACCATACTCAATACATGGACGGATAAGGCCCTTGTACAGAGTTAGCAGCTGGGGGGTTGAGAAAAACTGGTGGAGACGTCTCAGAACACCTAACTTCATAGAAGCTGTTTTAGCTAGAGATGAGATATGAAGTTTTCAGTTCAGATTATAAGTAAAGGACAGACCGAGGATGTTCAGTGTAGAAGAGGGGGACAGTTGAGTATCATTGAAAAAGAGGGGATAGTTTTCTGGAAGGTTGTGTCGAGTTGATAGATGGAGGAATTAAGTTTTTGAGGCATTGAACAATACCATGTTTGCTCTGCCCCAATCAGAAATTTTAGAAAGATCAGAAGTCAAGTGTTCTGTGGCTTCCCTGCGTGAAATGTTTACCTCCTGAAGGGTTGGACGTCTATAAAAAGACGTGGAAAAGTGTAGGGTGGTATCATCCGCGTAGGAGTGGATAGGACAAGAAGTTTGGTTTAGTAGATCATTAATGAATAATAAGAAGAGAGTGGGTGACAGGACGGAATCCTGAGGAACACCACTGTTAATAGATTTAGAAGAACAGTGACCACACCACAGTCTACCACAGCAGCAATAGAACAGTCAGAAAAGAAACTTGAGATGATGTTACAGAGAGAAGGATAGAAGCCGTAGAAGGGTAGTTTTGGAAATCAAAGCTTTGTGCCAGACTCTATCAAAAGCTTTTGATATGTCCAAGGCAATAGCAAAAGTTTCACCAAAATCTCTAAAAGAAGATGACCAAGACTCAGTAAGGAAAGCCAGAAGATCACCAGTAGAGCGGCCTTGACGGAACCCATACTGGCGATCAGATAGAAGGTTGTGAAGTGATAGATGTTTAAGAATCTTCCTGTTGAGGATAGATTCAAAAACTTTAGATAGGCAGGAAATTAAAGCAATAGAACGGTAGTTTAAGGGATTAGAACAGTCACCCTTTTTAGGAACAGGCTGAATGTAGGCAAACTTCTAGCAAGAAGGAAAGGTAGATGTTGACAGACAGAGCTGAAAGAGTTTGACTAGGCAAAGTGCAAGCACGGAGGCACAGTTTCGGAGAACAATAGGAGGGACCCCATCAGGTCCATAAGCCTTCCGAGGGTTTAGGCCAGCAAGGGCATGGAAAACATCATTGCGAAGAATTTTAATAGGTAGCATGAAGTAGTCAGAGGGTGGAGAAGAGGGTGGAACTAGCCCAGAATCGTCCAAGGTAGTGTTTTTAGCAAAGGTTTGAGCGAAGAGTTCAGCTTTAGAAATAGATGTGATAGCATCTGGTTGAAATAAAGGAGGGAAAGAAGAAGAAGCAAAGTTATTGCATATATTTTTGGCTAGATGCCAGAAGTCATGAGGGGAGTTAGATCTTGAAAGGTTTTGACACTTTCTGTTATTGAAGGAGTTTTTGGCTAGTTGGAGAACAGACATAGCATGGTTCCGGGCAGAAATGTAAAGTGCATGAGATTCTGGTGGTGGAAGGCTTAAGTACCTTTTGTGGGCCACCTCTATCATGTATAGCACGAGAACAAGCTGTGTTAAACCAAGGTGTGGAAGGTTTAGGTCGAGAAAAAGAGTGAGGAATGTTCACCTCCATGCCAGACACTATCACCTCTGTTATACGCTCAGCACACAAAGACGGGTCTCTGACATGGAAGCAGTAGTCATTCCAAGGAAAATCAGCAAAATTTCCAAGGTCTCTGACATGGAAGCGGTAGTCATTCCAAGGAAAATCAGCAAAATCAGGTCCCCCCAACTAGCAGAGGCAAAACACCAGAGGCACCTTCGCTTAGGGGGATCCTGATGAGGGATTGGAGCGATAGGACAAAATACAGATATGAGATTGTGATTGGAGGACCCCAACGGAGAAGAAAGGGTGACAGTATAAGCAGAAAGATTAGAGGTCAGGAAAAGTTCAAGAAAGATGGGCGTATCTCCAAGACGGTCAGAAATACGAGTATGTTGCACCAATTCCTCTAGGTCGTGGAGGATAGCAAAGTTGAAGGCTAGTTCACCAGGATGGTCAGTGAAGGGAGAGGAAAGCCAAAGCTGGTGGTGAACATTGAAGTCTCCAAGAATGGAGATCTCTGCAAAAGGGAAGAGTGTCAGAATGTGCTCCACTTTGGAAGTTAAGTAGTCAAAGAATTTCTTATAGTCAGAAGAGTTAGGTAAGGGGTATACAGCACATATAAATTTAGTTTGAGAGTGACTCTGTAGTCGTAGCCAGATGGTGGAAAACTCGGAAGATTCAAGAGCGTGGGCACGAGAGCAGGTTAAGTCATTGCGCACATAAACGCAACATCCAGCTTTGGATCGAAAATGAGGGTAGAGAAAGTAGGAGGGAACAGAAAAGGGGCTACTGTCAGTTTCAGTGAGGAAAAGAAGATGAGGTTTAGAAGAGGAGAGGTGGTGTTCTACTGATTGAAAATTAGATCTTAGACCGTGAATGTTGCAGAAGTTAATGAAGAAAAAGTTGAGGGGGTGTCAAGACACTTAGGGTCGTCGACAGAAAGGCACTCCGAGGCTGGTGTAGGAGTCGCCATGATAATTTTGAAATTTTTGAGTGAAGGGTGCGCGTGTGTTATTAGGTGCTTGTAGTTTTGTGTGGAGGAAGAGAGTTGTCTTTAGAGGGCAGGCTGTGAGTGCCCCCTTGTGCTGTGAGACACAAAGGGAAACGTTCAGTGAGGTCACAGCTGGGTTTAATGATAAGTTTACAGCACCCCCTGAACAGTGCTTTAGACCTCACTGGGAGTAATCATCGTTTCGGCAGGTGTCTACTGCCTCCTCCTGTGTGTGTGTGTGTGTGTGTGTGTGTGTGTGTGTGTGTGTGTGTGTGTGTGTGTGTGTGTGTGTGTGTGTGTGTTTGGAATCAATGGTTTTGTTACATTTTTTTCGTATTTAATGATTGTCATAGCTTTTTTTTTTTTAATGATAGTAGAGGCGTATTTTTATGCGAACATGTTTTCCACTACTTTGCATGTTTCTCCGTGTATATTTATTAATTATATAATAGTCATCATGAACAATAGTAGAGTAACGCACCGCACTTATGCTGTAGCTTCGTGTTTTTTCTTGATTGACTAAGAGTCTAGCAATAATCAGACTTTGTAAGGAGACTGCCATTCGATGAGAACACTTCAGATTGAAAGAAAAGAGAAGACTCAGCGGCAGGAAGTGCAGAAAGTTACGTAATTTCTGGTCACGAGTGGACAATTGCCCCAAAAAATGCTATACAGTGCACAATACCTCAGACAGAAAAAAAAAATACAATCAGAAAACTACCTAAACCTTTATCACATTCCTATTTCTTCATGGTCTATACTGAACTCTGAATATAAACCAGTTCTTTCTTCCATATGTTTATTTCTACAAATTTGACTTATGGGCATGTCATATACTATGGTGGAACCAGACTAATTTGGTACTTTTGGTGTTGGCTGTACCTGTCCGCGCTGTTGTCACCTCAACCCCGTAGTAACCTGACCTGACATTGGCCAGCAAGGCACGTCCTGGGGTATTCATGTGTCAAGGACATTGAGGCGGCAGAGCCGCACAGCCTATACGCGTTGCCAAGTGTATCGGAAAATATACTGTGTCTTTGTTTCATCATGAGATCGAAAGACATTAAAAAAGAAAAACATACAGTCGTATATGGAAACATAATTTTGAAGTAATCAAGACGAAGGATGACAGTATGAGAGAGAGAGAGAGAGAGAGAGAGAGAGAGAGAGAGAGAGAGAGAGAGAGAGAGAGAGAGAGAGAGAGAGAGAGTGTTCATATGCCTGTCGACTGTGCAGGTGACACCAATGTGGGACAGGAACAGCCAACTCTCCGAGTACCAAGTTAATCAGGTTCGACTATAGACCTTGTGAAATCACTTCTTGCGGCAGCTGTACACACCATTCATTGGTGTAGGGGAAGAGTATTAACGTTGCTCTCAGTTTTCCAGAGAATAATATTCCCACAAGTCTCGAAACATAATTTCCGATATTCCGTTGCCTGTTAATTGCCTCTGTCCGAAGAGTCATTACGCATGTTAATAACTGTCACAGTATAATCGAAGTGTGCTGCATATTAATCGCCAAACTAAGTGTGTTAATGATTATAGACTTAGAACATGCAATTTCCTAAACTATGAAGAATGAAAGACATTTATTATATTGCAGACGGTGATCATGATGATAATGGTGATGATGGTGATGTTAATGGTGATGAGGATGATGATAACGAGATTTTTCTTATCACTGGCTTCACCAGTCAACCTATTCCTTGTCCATGCACTAGTCAGTATGTGTATAGTTGACAGACAAATTATCCTACGTCTCCCTGCGCCTTATTTTCGTTCCTGGAAAAGGTTAACTCTTACAGGAGATAAATATATTAACCAGTAGTGTATCGCGCCCCTTGTATCCCACTGTATGGTGTGATGAGGAGATTAGCACCGCAGCAGCGTGCCATCACTGTCACGTCCATTTATGCGCCGCTGTGTTGAGCCACATGTTGCGGCGCGTCAAATGAGTCAGTCAATTAATTATGCCCCTTCGCCCTTGCCCATATGTCACGCGTGCATTATTTACCACCACCTCCCTCTGTCGCATAAGTAGTGTGGAAAAAAGTTACTTTTTATCTTTTTTTTTTTTTTTCTTTTTTTTTCGTCATCTTATTTGAGGTGCGAGATTGAAGGCGTATAGACAAGCTCGTTCAATTTCCAGTGCGTGTCGGGCGTGGAGAGTAAAGAGGTGACGTGGTGGTGGTGGTGGTGGTGGTGGTGCTTACCTCCTCAACGCGGATGTCCTGGGGGGAGGGGGCACACACCCGACGCTCGCAGTCTGGATTCTTCGTCAGCTGGTGCTCGCCGATCCGCACGAAATCTCTGGCAAGGAACAGAAAGAATGGACTGAAGTCATAAGGAATACACAAGGCATCTACTTACGAAGGTCTCTGCTGGTTAACGTTGTAATTATCTTTTTTTTTTTTTTTATCATTATTGCGTATTTCTTAATATAAAGCAACATGCTCGTTTAAACAGAAGAGAAAACATAAATTAGATATAAGGCAAGACATCCGGTCGAGATAAGTATGCTAATTAACAGTATAATTGTGTTCATTCTGCTTTTTTTTTTTTCTATTAAATGTATACGGTTACTACGTGTATCTTTTTTTTTTTTTTTTGTAGGGGGAGGTGAGAAGCAGAAAACATAGGCTAGACATTATACATCGGCTAATATTCTGGTTCGCGTTGTAATTATGTTATTTTTCCTGCTTTATAGTTTCTCAAACTTATAAAACTAGTAGGCACGTGCCCACTGCGCATGAACACTACGGCAGGAATAAAAAGCAAAGGTTGAATTACAATAAATCTAGCTATAACATAATGCTTATTAAAGTTTTAAGTGGTAATGACAGTGAGACACTTGATACTTTATTTGTGTAAGACCAGATTATCTTATTGAGCACAAATTATACTACAGGAACTAAAACACTTCAGCTCCCCTGTGCCTCATTGTGCTGTCAGTGCTGTAATTCTATACTATTCTTATACTTTGAACTTTCACCAGGCCATTATACTAAGCTCCATGTAAATTCGCAGCAGTCAGAGGTTTAACATTGTCGTTATTTTTCTTCCTGTTTTGTACCTTCATCTTGACCATTGAGTACACGTCCGCCGCAACGTCATGAAATGGAGGTACAAAATAATTCAACGAGTCATTTCGTTCTGGAAAAAAATATGTTCTAATTAACACTGTAATAATCTGTTTCCCTTCGCTGTGCATCCCGGCATCCTGTACTGGTCCTCTCTCGTCAGGATATATTGAATATGTCATCCAACTCTGTAAAAGAAAAAAAAAAAAAAAAAAAAGAAAGTGCCCGAGTCCACGTCATAATCTAATATGCTTCCTTCTTACCTGTACCGAGTGGAGGCATTAATTTTGCGTGACTCACTGTGCCAGCCGATGTATTCACTTTTTTTTTTTTTTTATTAATCTGTCGGTTTATCTGGCGTTGTATTCGCTAAGGTTTCCTAATATATTTTTTCTTTAACGTTGTAATGATTTGATTTAGGGCTACCTCCGTTTAGTCATACACTGCATTTATCCGAACTAATTTGTTTTCTCTTCACCTTCACGCACCTTCACTCACACACTGATCTGATTCATTTTTCCTTTCTCTCATGCTGGATTAAGTTTTCTAATATGTTTCCTCTCTCCAGCTCCGTAGTATATAGTTCACTGTTATCTACTCCTCCACTCTTCCCTCTCCATCGTTATCATTTCCCTGTCATCATATTTCCCTTCGTTTCGTTCCCTATATTCTCTCTCACACCTTTCCCTTCTGAGCGCGGCCACACATTTTGCTTCCCTCCTATACCATCCACCTGTCAGTTAGCCTTGTACTTTTCTCCGGTTTATCCCTCCTCTTCCTCCCTTGTTCCTCTCCCTCTTCTCTTCCTTCATGGTTTCACCTGGCAGCCATTCATTTATCAACCATACAACATCATTTTCTTTTTTATCCAAATTCCTCCCTGTGCTCTCTTGTTCTTTATGTTTTGTTCTCTAGTTGTACAAAGAGAAACAGATTGGTAGGTAAAGGTTCAGATGAATGGAAGGAAAGGGAACTAAACAGACACGTAAATAGAAATGTAAGGGAATGAAAATAGTTGTAGGGGAATGAATTTTGCTACCTGTTAACTGAAATAAAGAAGTGAAAATCTACGTAAAGAGAATAGCATGTAAAGCGAGTATAATTAAGTCGTTCTTTACATCTAAACATTACTCTCCCGCCACGGTCTGCTCTCCCCTACATCTGTTATGGGAATCCTAACTCTTCCCCCTTATTAATTATGAACAAATACTCTTGTGGTAAAATGATGTCACAGATGGAATGTTGGCTTCCACAGGCTAGTCAAGAGATAGCTATTTCACATTTTTCCTTGTATCGTAACTGCCCCGCACTAAAACTACCTCCATATTATTAATTAACAAGTACTTTTATGGGAAAATTATGTCAGTAATGAAATGTTGCCTTATATAGGTTAGATAAGAGGTCTTTTTTTATGTATTTTAAATGGCGATTCAGCGATATGGTTTAAAGTTCTTATAGCGTGAGGGTAGGATTACTGTCACACTGAACTGATAAGTACATTTGCTCGAGTAAAGTGGGTTCGTATGACACTTTTTTTTTTTTTTTTTATTATTATGTATATTGTAAAGCATACACACTGCATTATGTTCCTTAAAGGCGATCTAATTATTATGATTCAAGGCTCTAGTAGCGTGACCGTAGAATCATTGTTACACTAAACTGATAAATACATTTGATCGTACGGCAGTGAAATGGCTTTTCTTACACTCGGAACTCGACAACAAGCGACAATTGTCAGGCTCCACCAGGACAGGAGCACTGCATTCGCTAGTCATACCAACTCGTGGTCTTCCCTTCACGCATTTTTATTTATTTTGGTAAGCCGGTGTATCAGTCAGGATAGAATGTTTGGAAATCTGCTGGAGTTGAATTCAATACCAAGGGAGTGAGTGAATGCATGTTTATTTCATGGCACTGAGCGCCAGTGTGTGTATGTGTGTGTGTGTGTGTGTGTGTGCTCGTTGTAATGTTAGATATATATATGTTATATCTCATGAATTACAAACTCATTCAGAACACACACACACACACACACACACACACACACACACACACACACACACACACACACACACACACACACACACACACACACACACACACACACACACACACACACACACTCTCTCTCTCTCTCTCTCTCTCTCTCTCTCTCTCTCTCTCTCTCTCTCTCTCTCTCTCTCTCTCTCTCTCTCTCTCTCTCTCTCTCTCTCTCTCTCTCTCTCTCTCTCTGGTCTGTACTTTCTTTTAGTATTTTTTTTTGGTTTCATTGTAACTTTCCATGTACGTGTTTTTTATTTGTTTAATTTTTTTATTGTCACTTTAAAATGGCTACGTTTTAGAATTGTATGTTGCTCTACACAGGAACACGACACTTGGAAAACTACGCACATGAGGCCGCGACAAAGCGGGTATGTTATCGAAACGCATGCAACACAATATTGCAGTGAGAGAGAGAGAGAGAGAGAGAGAGAGAGAGAGAGAGAGAGAGAGAGAGAGAGAGAGAGAGAGAGAGAGAGAGAGAGAGAGAGAGAGAGTGCGAGTACATTTGTAGTCGGTCAGTAGGTCAGTGTTTAAAGACTACGGTAAAAGAAAAAAAAGACTAATGGAGCTTCGCAGAAAGGAAATAAAGGTACATACTTTTCTTTCACCTAGTAGAAGGGCTTTAAAGTTTAGAGAACAGTTATTCAGTCTAGTTCTTTATAATTAAGGTACACTTGTGCCGAAAATGTATCCAACGTGTGTGTGTGTGTGTGTGTGTGTGTGTGTGTGTGTGTGTGTGTGTGTGTGTGTGTGTGTGTGTGTGTGTGTGTGTGTGTGTGTGTGTGTGTGTGTGTGTGTGTGTGTGTGTTTTTTTTGAATGAGTTTGTAATTTATGACATATAACATATACATCTAACATTACAACGAGCACACACACACACACATACACACACTGGCGCGCAATGCCAGATATTAAATTGATAAACACTCTTAGTTTGTGTCTTTGAGATGAGCAGCAATATCGTATTTTGTCGGGTTTTCGTCTTTTTTTTTTTCTATCATGTCTCACTGTGCTCTGTTTTGGTTATTGGTGACTGTGATATATCGGTATGAGTATCGAGGGAAAGGTGTTAATATTTTAGTTATGCATATGGAATCCAAAATGATTTTTTTTTTTACGGGTCAAAGCGCTGTTTTTTTTTTTTTTTTTTTTTAGATTATTTAATCAAGCGTTTCTTTGGCTTAAACGGTACATATTTTATCTGCGATATGCGTAAGAGGGACCCATTGATCTACTAAGGCACTGCTTCAACAAGGTCATATGAAGATAATAAAGAACCCTTCAAGTATCGCTTCATCACGAGTATTTTTCAATACACGTGGGGTAGTCAGGCGGTTCATTGACCTGTTGTCCACTCCCCCAGAAAGATCCGCAGCACTGTTGGCGTCGAAGAGGAATTTACATGTTGAGTCATATTTCACGCCACCGGTGATCTTATAAAAGACGATGCTGAAGCTGCTGTCAGGGGGGTAAACAACCTGAATAGAAATATCGACGCTCAATAGATATTTTTCAGTAATGTTGAGAGGACGTCCTGAAGGCTGGCCATGCCCTTCCTTGCGACGCTCGGAGACGCTATCTGGCCAATGGTTTATAGAGAGCACTTTGCTTCTGCTCTTGGAAACTCAAAATAGAAATACATAAGGAATTCTCTTTGAAACTGTAGAAGAAGGACTGTAATTTTCAGTTTGATGTTGATGATGATGAAGATGATGATGATGATGATGATGATGATGATGATGATGATGATGGTGAAAATATTTGCATATACTATCGTAAATCATTCTCTAAAGAGAAGGAATCAGCACATAAAAAATAAATAAATAAATAAATAAGTAAATAAGTCAGCCCATTTGATAAAAATTTATATTTTACTGCTAAACACTCATGAGAATAGGTGACAGGCTTTCCTGTGCTGCGGGGATTAAAAACAATAGAAATTAATTTGGCCACCGCTACTAGAGAATAGAAAACTTGTGATACTCAACAGGAGGAAAATATAAATAATCTATAAATATCTGTTATGGTCATTCATCATAAAAGTGTGTGTGTGTGTGTGTGTGTGTGTGTGTGTGTGTGTGTGTGTGTGTGTGTGTGTGTGTGTGTGTTTGTGTGTGCGTGTGCGTGTGTGTGTGCGTGTGCGTGTGTGCTCGTGCGCGCTTATGCATGGGTAGTAGTTGTTGTTTTAGTTGTTTTTGTGTTCAGCAACAACGACGACGATGACAACAACAAGAACAAGAACAACAACAACAACAACATCATCAACAATAATAATAATAACAACAACAACAACAGGCCAGTAAGCAGAATCGCAACAGGCGCAATAAAAAAAGAGAACATTAGAAAAGAGAGAATGGAACTTTAACGTCAAAAAGTTAAATGAGTTTGGACCAAGTGTTTCAGGAAGAGGGGCCGCCAGAAAAATAAATTAATAAACTAAGAAAAAATGGAAAATGGAAACAGAATAAAATAGTTTCACCTCTCGAGGGCTCGTATTGTCTTAAAAATCAGGCAATGTGGTCGTTCAGTAAGGTGGAAAATAATAATGTAACGGGAATGAGTCACGAAATTGAAGAAGGGGATCAGGGAATCAGGTGATTTTCGTTGTTTTCTTGTCCATTATGTGCAGCCTCTTTCCGACTTTCTTTTATCATTACACTTCCATGTTATTTCCTATTGTTTTTCTATAACTTTACTTGTATACAGCGTTTCCATTATTTCACTTTGTTTCTTGTTTAGTCTTTCTTCCCACACAATTCCTCGTCTTCTGCTCTCTCTCTCTCTCTCTCTCTCTCTCTCTCTCTCTCTCTCTCTCTCTCTCTCTCTCTCTCTCTCTCTCTCTCTCTCTCTCTCTCTCTCTCTCTCTCTCTCTCTCTCTAATGTATCAAATACACTTAAAACGCAATTAAGGGAAAAAGTGAAGTCTTTCTGTACATTGATCGGTAACGGTGCAAAAAAAAAAAATAATAATGTAATCAGCGCGTATTGGCCAGTGGTAAAATATTTGGTAATATTTGTCAAAATCTCACGTTCGTGACTCCTAACTAAGCTGACAACACCCGGTTCGTTAGCAGCGGTGTGTGTGTGTGTGTGTGTGTGTGTGTGTGTGTGTGTGTGTGTGTGTGTGTGTGTGTGTGTGTGTGTGTGTGTGTGTGTCCCGTTACCCCACCCCTGTCCATTCCCTGCCCACTGTTCTACCCATAACTGCCAAAACTGTCAGCTGCTGTCACGCCAACCACTGTCACCTGTCCTCTTCGTCACTTCTCTCCCCCCCACGCCTCACCGCCACTCCTGTCAAGTGTCACCGCCACACCAACACACGAACACACCTGCTGCCGGCCACACCTGTCTACAGCAGCCTCATAAGTACCTCAAGACCAATATCACCTTTAACCAGTATCACTTACCATGCCAAAACAAGGAAAGAACACACTAAGGACGTCACCACCATCACACCACCACATCACCACACCTATCTGCTGTAGTCTCACAAGTAACCCCACCACTAATATCACCCCTTCCCAGTGTCTTCCACTATGCCTGAAGAAGGAAGCTACGCTGTGGGACATCACCGACACACCAACACTTGCACACTACACTTGCTAACCACACCTGTCTGGCCTCACAAAGACCTCAAGCACAAGTATCACCCTTGCAAAGTACCTCTCCCCATGCCTGAACAAGGAAGTGACACAGGCGGGGACGCAAGGCAAGGAACGAGAGCTCAGGACAATGATTACAGTCAATGCGCGGACCCGGGTGTGGCCGAAGTGCCTGAGGTCCCTTAAATGCCCTGACTCCTAATGGCTCAAATCCTATTACTTTTCGAAACGTAACGCATGCAGGTTAGCGAGCGTATTCTTTATTGATGTAATGTAGTGAGGCTGGGAAGTGTTCGTCTGAGAATTATTATTTTGTTTGTTTATTTATTTATTTTTTATTATTATTTTTTTGACGAAATCTTTAGTTAGCGAAGGTGCTCAGTGGTGAGATGAAAGACTTGTGAATCTCTCTCTCTCTCTCTCTCTCTCTCTCTCTCTCTCTCTCTCTCTCTCTCTCTCTCTCTCTCTCTCTCTCTCTCTCTCTCTCTCTCTCTCTCTCTCTCTCTCTCTCTCTCTCTCTCTCTCTCTCTCTCGTATATATGCATGTGGTTTAACGCTAACAATCTAAGCTGCACTTACTCTCATCCCTCAGAATTACTTTAATGCTTTCTTCCTCACAATTCTCCCTCTCTCTCTCTCTCTCTCTCTCTCTCTCTCTCTCTCTCTCTCTCTCTCTCTCTCTCTCTCTCTCTCTCTCTCTCTCTCTCCAAATTATGGTTAAATTTTGTGATATTTTCCTGTTTCTTTTATGTGCTTGTGTTCCCACCATATTTCTGCCTACAGTTTGTTTTTGTAAGAAAAGGTGGGTGACGTGGAGGAGAAGGAGGAGGAGGGGGACGGAGGGAAACCAGCAGAAAGCAGAAAGGATGATTATAGAACCAACAATAGAATACCTAGTAGTTATCATTGTAATTGTTATTGTGGTTGCTCCTACTTTTGCTTTAGCATGTAGTAAAGTTAGATTAAATTGGATAATACACCACATGTTTATCAAGCATACACACACACACACACACACACACACACACACACACACACACACACACACACACACACACACACACACTTACACACACACACACACACACGTCAACTTACAGCAAATATCTGGAAGAGCCGTGGACGCAGTGAGCTGCAGTGAGGACGTACCGGTCTGAGATGAGCACACCACCACATATCCAGAAGTTACCGCGAGTGTCTGCCGGGGAGGAGGAACAAGGGGATTGAGTTATTGACTGACTGATACGCTGTTGTCGTGTATACAGCACTAAATAGTTCTGGAAATGTAATAATAAGAGGGGGAAGAGAACGATTCTTATGATGACAAGAAAACGAATAAGGCAGAAAACGAAAAGAAAACGTTTACTAAGCGTATAGTTTTGATTGACTAACATTACTTTTATATTGGGAAGATGAGAAAGAAAGGAGGACATGGTTGCCGATTTTGTAGGTCCTGAAATATATATATATATATATATATATATATATATATATATATATATATATATATATATATATATATATATATATATATATATATATATATATATATATATATATATATATATATATATATATATATATATATATATATATATATATATATATATATATATATATATATATATAAAGTGCAACAATATTTGTCTTGTGTTAGGATTGTGTGCTAGGTGTACTGCATAAATCATTCATAGAACTAATGTGATTAGAGGACTGGAAGAAAAAGTAAAATAAAGAAAAACATAATATTTTGTAACAATATTTATGCTAACGTGTATTTATTTATTTTTATTTTTTTTTTTTTCATTATTGTATCGTTCTTATGGTTGTGCATAGTTTTCTTTGTTTTTCATGGCGACCTTTGCATCTCCATGATTCACACTTTCAATCAAGAACAAGTAGTCAATTTTTCCTTGTCTCCTCGTCTTTCAAATACGTCACATTGGAAAGAAAGGACGTATAATTTTCGCGAACAAAGCTGAAGCATCTTATTTCATTCAAAATTTAGCTATCACTATATGATCGAAAAATGACTAAGTAAATTTCTTTCGCCACACTGCACTGAAAAAACTCAAATTGCGCATGAAATTGCGCACTGCGCGTGAAAACTTTTATGGTATGAGGAACTTCAATTTTTACTCACTGCGGCCATTGAGCAGTGCGATCCAGGGCCATGAGAAGAGCGAGGCGTCCACGCCCCCCACGATGCGATCCACCAATACTGTCCTGCCGCAGTCAGTAGGCAGCAGCGACGCCCCTCGTGACGCCTTGTGGGAAAGAAAGAGAAAGAGGAAAGTAGGGGATTAAGATTTAGTTAGCGTAATTGTTTGTAAGTAGAAGTGAGATATCCAGCTCGTTAAGAAAATAATGATCTTTACAGTGTCATTAGCAAAACTAACTATAACCGCCGCATACCGGGCCCAGCTATAAGCCGCGCCTGTGCTTTCCAATTCCTTCCGGCGGGCAGATGAGACCCTCTCAGAATGTTCTTTCTTTCTTTTCTTTTTCTTTTTTTTTTTTTTTTTTTTTTTTGCGTGTGTGTGTTGTAGACATTTTCACAAATTTTGTCAGATTCTCTCAGAATGTTCTTTCTACTTCATTTTTTTTTTTCTTTATATTGTAGATATTTTTTTTTTCTGATTTTATCAGTAACCCTTGCCTTACACTGATGTAAATGTCTAAACGCACCACATCTTCACTGGCGCCGGTCGCCAGTCACACGGATGAATATGTAAATTTTAAGTGTGTGTGTGTGTGTGTGTGTGTGTGTGTGTGTGTGTGTTTATATATATATATATATATATATATATATATATATATATATATATATATATATATATATATATATATATATATATATATATATATATATATATATATATATATATATATATATATATATATATATATATATATATATATATATATAAACACACACACACACACACACACACACACACACACACACACTTAAAATATATATATATATATATATATATATATATATATATATATATATATATATATATATATATATATATATATATATATATATATATATATATATATATATATATATATATATATATATATATTTTTTTTTTTTTTTTTTTTTTTTTAAGATTGATAATATGACTTAATTTTTTCCCCTCGATATTTTTGTAAATAAAAAAAAATTGATTGAAAATATCTTAAATGTAGAAATACAGAGAAGTGGTAAGAGCCTTATTAGTGTAGCAGTCAACTGCCCCGCCGAAATGGATGAGGAAGCACTGGTCGTGACCCTTAGGTAAGCCTAGCCTTTGCTGTCTACATATAATTTTCGCATCAAACATTAGAAAGAAACAAAACTAAGTAGTACATGCGATAATGAATCACTGAATTTAAAAGAGGTAAGAGAATAACAGCGTTTGGGACGTAGTACGATATCTAAAACTCAGGTGTATCAAATTAACAGACTCTTGAAAAATATATTCCCTCTGATCTAAAAGTCAAAGAATTCGCAAAGCCAAAACATGAACCAAACATCTATGTTAAACAACACGTTGCAGTTAGTGTAAAGTAAAGGATTGTTTCTTACCAGGCTGTGCCGGTATTTGCAGCAGACTTTTGGAGTCTCGTCCTGGAAGTCACACACGGAGCTGTTAAATAAACAGAAGCAAGCAAGTTGAAAACATAATAGTAGAAGAGTGAAGAGCACTTACTTCTTACTACGAAGAGTATACCTAGTGTTTACAATCCCAAATAAGATCCAGCCTGAAGCATGCCAAGGTCGTTTTGAGGCAAGTTGGTTCGGGTCATGACATCCTATTGTAAAGTAACGTTGAGAGAGAGAGAGAGAGAGAGAGAGAGAGAGAGAGAGAGAGAGAGAGAGAGAGAGAGAGAGAGAGAGAGAGAGAGAGAGAGAGAGATGGGGGGGGAGAGGCAGACAAACATACATGCAGACAGACGCACTTCATTAAATATACAGGCAGATGGACGCACTTCAGTAAAGGACACACTTATCATGCATCGGTATTCTCCACTCGTATCACTCTTGCGGCCTATCAACTTCGTCACATTCTTTCTTCATTAATAACGCACCAGTCAGTTCTTATCACCATCATGTCTCCATACGTTTTCTATTTCTGTTATATTTCCACCATTGTCCTCCATAAACATACCCTTTTCCTTTTTCTTCCTTCTTTCCTCATACTTTAACTTTCTTATTCTTTTCCTCCTTCCTCTTTCCTTTTTTTTTTTTACTTCTCTATTTTCCTATAGGAGCCTCGCTTTTTCCCTGCCTCACATTTAATTATCAGATCAGATTTCCTCCTTCCCCTTCGATCGCAACAGCCTTCACCACTCACATGTATATTTTTGCTGTGTGTGTGTGTGTGTGTGTGTGTGTGTGTGTGTGTGTGTGTGTGTGTGGTGTGTGTGTGTGTGTGTGTGTGTGTGTGTACGTGTGTGTGTGTGTGTGTGTGTGTGTGTGTATGTGTGTGTGTGTGTGCGGGCGGGCGCGTCACTTCTCCGCCCAGCAACTGATTGACTAAGAACAACTTTTTATTTATTTGCTACTCAGCTTTATATATATATATATATATATATATATATATATATATATATATATATATATATATATATATATATATATATATATATATATATATATCGATGTCTCCTTCTGTATTTCTGGACGGGGACAGTGCATGTGAAAGGCGCCATCCATCTCTCCTGGTCTGATGATCCCCGCCCCACGAAACATATAAACGAGGGAGGTAATAGACTATAATAAGCCTCTTCAGCTTCCTCACCTGCTGGCCTTGGGAGGAGGAGGAGGAGGAGGAGGAGAAAGAGAAGAAGGAAAAAAAGAAAAAGAAGAAGAAAAAGAAGAAGAAGAAGAAGAAGAAGAAGAAGAAGAAGAAGAAGAAGAAGAAAAGGAGCCGGGGGAGTGGTAGTGGACGAGCCAGAGGGGAAGGGGTGGAAGATGGGGGGGGGAAGGAGGAGGAGGCAGAGGGAATACAGAAAGCGGAAAACATAGAATTAGGAAGGAAGGGAAACGGGAGAAAAGAAGATGTAAGAGAGATGACTGATGAAAGGACAGTAAGGAAGGGAGGGAGGAGAAAGAAGAGGAGATAATTAAATAAATCGTGGAAAGGGAGGAGGGTTAGTGAAAGAGGGAAAGAGGAAGAAAATTGATAAAAGATACGAGAATGGAATGGATACTAGGGAAGGTAAATGAACTAAAAAAAAAATAAATAACTAAATAAAATATGATGCCTGTTGAAGTAGGAAATAAAATACAAAACAAACAAAAAGAACTGTTGAGTGTACTGTCTCACAACTTTTAGATTCAGACACACACAAACAAGTCTGACATTTTACTGCACTAAAAGAAAAAAAAAAGATATATACCATTACTCTTTTTATTTATTTGTTTATTTATTTATTTATTTTTTGCTATATATCCGATTGCTCCATTCATCCACACACCAGCGTTTTCTTCCACTCTCATCTGTCATCATCCACTACAGTCATCCATCACTGTTATCCCTTGCCATCCACCACCAGGGTAATCACCACACGCATCCATCACCGTCATCTCCTTCACACTTACTCTCGTAGCCACTGCATGGAGCCTGACTGCGCTCCGTTGCTCGTGATGCTTTGCAGTAACGCCTGCATCTCGGGGCACTGTCTTATGCTGACGCAGCGACCCTCCTGACCGGTCCGGGTGCGGCATTCTTTTGGGGGTCAGGAGAATGCGAGACGTGAGGCAGGGATGAAGAGAGTGAAGTGAAAAGAGAATGTACGACGTGAGGGTGAAGAGATATTGCAAGACGTGGGGGTGAAGAGACTGAGGGTAAAGAGATAATGCAAGACTTGAGAGTGAAGAGAATGCAAGACGTGACGTGAGGGTGATTGGGTGGAATGTGAAGAATGAGAGAGTTTGATTACGTAAACATTTGAGGGAATTCAGTAGTTTTAGGGTCTTGAACATTATTTTGTGGATGAAGAAGAGGGCACAAGCAAACTCTGGAACTCTTTATGTTTTTCTTCCATCCTAAGACGAACTATTTCTGAAGAGGAGTGTGAGGACGTGTCTGGAACTAAATTAGTTAACTTTTTCTTATTCTTTTTCACTTTACTTATGTGAGTGGCGAGTTGAGCGAGAATTTCCCTCCTCCGTTTTTCTTCCCCCCTTTTACTTGACCAGTTTATCTAACACATAAGATTGTAAATGAAGGAAGAGGACGTTTGATTGTTTGGTTGTAAGGAAAGGTTGTAAGGAAAGTTTGAAAGGAAAGGTTGTAAGATGTATACACGATATGGTGTTAAGCTTGTGGGCCCTAGGATAATTAAATATTTGCTGTCTTATCTCTGTTTCACTGCTTCATTCATTTGTATTAAGTGCGACCCTCGTCATGGAAATACACATCTCTCGACATGATTCGTATTACACGCCTAATAGAATCAAGAATGAGCATCAGAAAACTAAGGTGAGTACGAGAACTCTTGTTGGGTGAGTTATTTCCCTAGACTTGTTATTGGAGAACTCGAGGGAGGATGTGATGATGGAGATGGATTCACTGTAGCTTGGTGTTAAGTTATATTGCTTGTGGGAAGATAAATGGAGACGGTAAGAGGTGGTGACGGTGTTGAGTCGTTTCATTGGTGGTGGTGTTGCAGGTGGTGATGATGGTGATGATGGTCGTGATGATGATGATGGTGATGATAATGATGATGACGATGAAGATGATACTGTTTGAGTTTAGGAGAGAGAGAGAGATAGATAGAGAGAGAGAGAGAGAGAGAGAGAGAGAGAGAGAGAGAGAGAGAGAGAGAGAGAGAGAGAGAGAGAGAGAGAGATTGGTGGGTAGAAACGGCAGTGCCTGTCCATGAAATTAATTTGTAATCTTGAGAAGCCTGAGGTGTAAGCAAAAAGAAAAGTTGCACATAAAACGTACATTAAATAATATGGCACAATATGTAGTTTGATAACTATTGCTGCCAACAGGAAACACTTCACATTAATCTGAGATTTCTTGTGGTTTAAAAAAAATATGCTTGTCTGTGTCCCTCATAATAATTATGTATCAGTCAGGAAACGACAGGAGTATTCTGTGTGTGTGTGTGTGTGTGTGTGTGTGTGTAATCATATTACGCGCGTCGTGTCTGACAAACACTTGGGCGCAAACGCGGTCCACCTGATCTTACCCTCATTATCACGTAATTGTCATGCACTGCGTGTCTCCTCCGCACTCAGGGAGTATGCCGGTATGCACCTCAAGGCTTCTCCACATGCTTACATTTACTGAACATGTACAGTCCTGGTAAGACAAACAGACTTTTGTATTAATTTCCACTGTATCTCATGTTTCCCTTAATCTTAATGAATTCCACTGATCTGCTGACAGTTAGAAAGATGAAAACTAAAAAAAAAAAAATAGTAGACACAGAGGAAGTGAGTGGGTCAAGATACTCGACTTCTGTCCATGACTACTTATATCTAAAGCCATCTATGTATAATAGTCAAACATTCATTTATATTTACCCTCGTATTGTTTTGAAGTCTTTATTGTAGTTTTAAAGCCACGTATGTATGGTCTTAAACTCATATGTATAGTTCCAGCTTTTGTCTATATGTTCCTGTCTTGTATGGATCTCTTCTGTAATGTCTCTGTATGATACCATCACGTATAGTTCTACTGTATGATGTCCTATATTCCCTTTTTATGGTCCTATCTTATATCTTCCTATTTTGTACGGTTCTGCTATGTAGGTTCCTTCTGTATATAACTGTTTTGTAATGTATGGTCTCTCTGTATGAACTTTTTATATATATGAATTCTCTGCTGGTCTTTTATGTATGGTCTTGTCTTTCATGGTCTTATTTTCACGTTCTTTTTGCACGTTCTTTCTGTTCGTTCTTGTCCTTTATAGTCCCTACTTGCATGGTCCTGTTCCTTATGGTTCTAGCCTGTAAAGTCTTTTCATGCATATCCACACTTACATATATGTCAACACTCACTCGCATTGCCTTTCAACATACTAAACTATAGCATGTGCCAAATCTACATTAGGTAGTACTCTGAAAAACTTTTGGTATTTTTCAAAGGTCACAAAGATTTCTAGTCCGGTCCTCATAGATGTTGTTTTCTTTTTTTCATATAAGGTGAAGAATCCTTGTTAAGCTATCACTGGAATCATACGCATCTCACGTCATATCCATTCCAGCCATAGAATCATACAAACTTGGATCAGCATTCCTTCCTGGCATTATCTCTAGAATCATACAAATTTCAAATAACATCCATTCCAACCATTATGACGAGAATAATACAGACTTAAAGTAACATCCATTCCAGACATTTTTACTAGTCACAAATCTCACGCAGCGTTCCTTCCAGCCAGTATCACTAGAACTATACACATTTCAAAATTAATAGCATCCATTACAACCATTAATATTAGAATTATACAATTCTCATATAACGTCACTTCCAGCCATTATCACTAGAATCATGTGAAAAAAAAAAAACATTACTTCCAGGCATCATCAAGAATCACACAAATCTCAAAAAAAAAAAAAAAAAAATTACTAGAATCATGCAGTCTTTAAAAAAATAATACGGTCTTAAACAAAAAAAAAGTCTTAAAAATCATAGTCTTAAAAAAATTCCCGCAACCATTATTACTAGAATCATACAATCAAACAACATCGAATAGAGACTTTATCACTAGAATCGCTCAAACCTCAAAATTAATAACATCCACCACATCCATTTAAAGTAGTCGAGATAAAGAGTTCAGACATATAAGAATAAGAGTCTCTTCTAGATACACTCGGGTCCCCTTGGCTCTATACTCACCGTGGTGGCAGTGCACTAAAGCCGTCACGGCCACCACCACCAATGTCAGGAATTCATAGCGCACCATTCCCGCTCAGCCTCAGCTCCTTGCTTTACGTGTGCTTTTCCTCTCTGTCTCTCTTTCCCTCGCTCCCTCTGTCTGTCCTTTCTTTCTCCTTCCTGCAAAGAGAAGCAATAGTTAACAAATCGGTAAGTGTTCTTGGGGTTGGTTTGTGGTTTGGTATGTTATAGATGTTAAAGCCGCTTTTTTTATGCTTTGTTTTATTATTTTTTTTCTATAGTATGGAGCTGAAATGACACTCCAATCACTCCAATCACTTTTCTTACACAATTACAAAACCAATGTCGTCTTGACTCCCCCAATAAGTGAAACGAAAAAAAGGGAATAAAATTAATCTTCTTTAATGCTCAGCAAGACATGGAAATTCCCCCAAACCTTTAAAACGACGAGTAAGGGCAATTTGGCTTAAGTTACGATAAAAATGCTGAGGAAAATGGAGAACGGGATCTGTAACGACAGCAAAATGAGGAAGAGCGAAGAAAAATACCCGGGGAGAAAATTGAGGTGTCTGGAACACGGAGGGAAGAAGAAGAGAGAAGAAGGAGGAAAAAAGTAGAAAAAAGAAAAAGAAATAGAGGGAAAAGAGATAATCACCACTCCAATAATCCCTAATATGCAATGCAAAACTCAAAACACTTAATTGGCAAGCCAGACCCTTTCAACACTGTTCCCTCGCCCCTCGAAGTCGATCTGTAAGGAGGAGGGGGAGAAGGAGATGGTGATGGTGGTGGTGGTGGTAGTAGTCAGTGGGATCTTATGAAGAGCGTAGAAAGAGCAGGAGGACGAAGAGGAGGAGGAGGAGGAGGAGGAAACATTAAAGAAGAAGAAGAAAAAAAGAAAAAGGAGAGAGAGAGAGAGAGAGAGAGAGAGAGAGAGAGAGAGAGAGAGAGAGAGAGAGAGAGAGAGAGAGAGCATGAACCGAGGAAGAGCGAGGCAAACAAGAGAAAGGGCAGACGAGAGAAGAAGAGCAACACTTGGTGGTAATGGCGTAGAGGAGGAGGAGGAGGAACAAGAGGAGGAGGAACAGGAGGAAGAGGAGGATGAGGAGGAGTTGGTAAGGGTAGTGATAGTTGCAGTGTTATCTTTATTTTACGTGCTGTGTCTGACTGCCGCTGTATCACGAGAGGGTCTGAGGCGAGGCTGTGCTGTGGGGCGCCTCCAAGATACCACCACAATGACGACACAGAGGCCCGTATTCTGAAACGCTTTGCTCTCTCATCACGACGATTTCCAAAGGCTACAGAGATGATTAGCCGGGTTCCTAAGAGTGTTTTTTCTGTTAATGTTGTAGAAATCTTGTTCTGTTATTAGAACCGTAAGAATATTGTTAAAAATCCCGTGTAACCTCAAGTAGAGCCTTTTGAAAGTAGTCGGGATCTAGCGCAGAAGTGTTTCAAAATATGGTTCCATGGCGACAGTGACAGTGACGGTGACGATGATGATGACTAGGAAGACGATGACGGTGACAGTAGCTACAGCAATGATGACAATGATGATGATAGTAGCTAGTGATGACGATGATAGTGGTGGTGAAAGTAATTACAACGACAAGACGGTGGTAATAATAGCATTAACTGTACCAGGAACAATAATGACAGTGGTAATGATGGTGACAGTAGCTATAATGATGACGACAGTGATGTTAATAACGATAATGATAGTGATGGTGACAATTGCTACAATGATAATGACGATGGTGATAATAATAGTAACAGTAGCTAGAACATTAATGACAATGATGATGATGAAAACCTGCACCGATGACGACAATGATTATTCTTTATTCCACTCTCCTCAAACTCTTCTCCGTTTTGCGCTTACTTCACTTCACTTCTTTCGCTTCTTTCCTTACTCATCAATATTCACTTAGTTTGGCATTCATTATTCTCGACTTTTTTTTGTTTCCCTATCTTCCGTTCATGTCTATTTTCATCACTCTCTTTTACTTACCCACGTTTCTTACTGTTTACTTCCTCATATCACTATCCACTACTCAGATTTCTTCATTCACTTTTCCTTTCTGATCTTCACTTCCTTATCCTTTGTCAGTCACTTTCGCTTACTCACATTTCCTCTCCAGCGTTTCCTGTTTCACCACCGTTTCCTCCCCAATCTTAACGCCTCACCTTTGCCTTACCGACCTTACCTCACTTCCCCCGTTACCTTTACACGGACACTCACCTCACTTTCTTCCCATCTATCCTTCGGCATGTCCTCCCACTCGCGCCCTCAACGCCCTTCTATCCCGGCCTTGCTGAATTAATCACTGAGCTTTTTTATTAATGCCATTCATATGTCACTGTTTGTCGATAACAGTTTATTTTATAGGAAAAGTTCACTTCGATTGTCTTGCGACTCGATTTGTAGGTTGTAGCATTCATGAGTGTCTCTATTTCTACTGTTAGTCATGTGCATAATATTGAATTATGTGAAGTGTAATCGTGGAGCAAAGTGGAGCAACACACCTTCCTCTTCTTATGTGTTAGAAGTTTTCATTCAATCCGAGTTCTGTAATCTGCTAAGAATTTTATGAACTGTTAGGTTTTCTTAAGAATCTGTTAGCAGCTCAGAGAACCTAAGGTTGAGGGGAAGCACAAAACACAGCGAATGACAGTGGTTACTTGACTTCTAACCACGAATGTGCAACTCATGTGTTTCGGTTTATGTGAAGATTCGATGTGTTCCTTCGTTCTAAAGTAATTCACGCGTTATAAGATCGTAAAAGTATTGTTTTATTCATTGTTTTGGTATTTCAATGAAATATTTCTGTCCCCAGAAGTCTGTGTTGTAAGGGTATACATTTTATTATTCACTGTATGGACCCTGTATAGTAAGTGTATCTTTTTTTTTCAATAAGAGATATTCATATCAGCTACTACGTTTCATCCACATCGTGAAAATACATCTTTGCTTCCGAGTTTAGGAAGCATGATCTGCAGTTTTCTTTCTATCAGTCAGTATCATTTACAACAAATAATTCATATTCCTCCATTTATAAAAGGAAAGGAACGTATTTTCTCTTCGCAGGAATATAGTTCAAGAATATAGTTTTGTAAGCAGGAAAAAAAAAAAAACTGTTACATGACTACCTAGATTGTTCTTTTACCTCTAATGTGTATTTTATTATGTTAATCTAACCACCAATTTGCACTATTCACACGTTACATTAGTTACTCTATGTCTATTAGTCAGTCCATCTCTGTGTCTGTCTTTCTGTCTGTCTGTTCTGTCTGTCTGTTTGTCCATTCATGTGTCTGTTTCTGTCTGTCTTTCCCTGTCTGCTCTCTCTCTCTCTCTCTCTCTCTCTCTCTCTCTCTCTCTCTCTCTCTCTCTCTCTCTCTCTCTCTCTCTCTCTCTCTCTCTCTCTCTCAGTCCTTTCTTTACTCAATCTCACTAATCACACCTGCAATTTACCTTTCACTTTTTATTAATTTCCGTAAATCATCGGTAAGTGAATCCTTCCACTCTACGGTAACATTCTTAAGTGGCTTTTTCTCTCTGCGTCTCTATCTCTCTCCTTCTTTCTCTTCCTCTACTTCTCCTTTGCTCTATCTCTTCTTTCGCTTCGCCTCCCTAATCTTATCTCTGGGTGCATATTTCGTGTCCCAAGTCTCGGACCTTTGAAGTTCATTTCGGAGAGGCGATAAAGATAAGGGTTCCCACTCGATCCTGCTGACCACTCGTACAGAAGAGGGAAGAGAGGAGAGAACTCGCGGAAGAGACAGGAGAGGGTGTAAGAAGAGAGAAGCTGGGGGCAAACGAAGAGAAAGAAGAGGGGAAGGGAGAAGAGATCTGCGTGTAAGAAGAGAGATGAGAGATGGAAGAAGAGAGGAAAGAAGGCAGGGGTGAAGGAAGGGAGGTGAGAACTGGGTGTAAGAAAAGAGATGGGAGAAGAGAAGATAGAAGGGAAGGAAAAGGAAAAGAGAAGTGGGTGAAGAGATGGAAGGGTATAAGGAGAGAGAGATTGGGAAAAAAAGAGGAGAAAGGAAGGGAAGACAGGTGATATTAGAGAATGTAAGAAGAGAGAAGATAGGAAAATAAGAGAAAGAAAGGAAGGAAAGAAAGAAGAGAACTGCCACAAGAGACGAGTGGGTGTATGAAGAAAAGAGGAAAAACGGGGAAAGAAGGGAGGGGAATAGGGGAGAGAACTGAGTGAAGGGACGGGAGAGACTGTAAGAAGAAAAAAGATGGGAGAGAAAGAGGAAAAAGGAATGAAGGGAAAGGGAGGAGAGAACTTGGTGAAGAAACGGAGAGGTGTAAGAAGAGAGAATTTTGGAATAAAGAGCGGAAAGAAGGAAGAGGAGAGGGAGGAGAGAACTGGGTGTAAAAGGGAGACGGAAGGAGAAGAAGAAAGAAGAGATGGAAAGGGTGGAGAGAAATGAGTGAAGAGGTAAGAGGGTGAAAGAGGAGAGAAGATGGGAGAAAGAAGGAAGGTAAAAAAAGAAAAAAAGGTTGTAAACGTGAGAAAGAAAAGGAAAGAAGGAAGAATGGAAGGAAAAAGGGCGGAAGTGGAAGAAGAAAGGAGAAATGAAAGCGAAAAATGTACTGAGAGACGAGAGAGTGTAAGTAAAGAGAAGATGGGAGGGAAAGAGAAGAAAAAAGGGAGGGGAAGGGAGGAAAAAAACTGGGTGAAGAGACGTGAAAGGGTGTAAGAAGAGAGAAGATGAAAAGGAAAGAAGAAAAGAGGGAGAGGAAGAGGAGACTGAACTGGGCGGAGGGACGAGATGGTGTAGGAAGAGATGTATGAAAAGAATGAGGAGAAAGAAAGAAGGAAAAGAGAAGAGAGAACTGTATGGAGGAAACGAGAGTTCAAGTGAGGGAGGAGGAGGAGGAGGAGATGAAGAAGGAGGGGAGAGGTGTATAAAATGGATGCAAAACGTGTGTGGATTGGGAGGGATTGTGTCAGATGTGTAAATGGAATACAGA
>NC_087152.1:28464316-28469316 GCF_035594125.1 Scylla paramamosain | reverse complement strand
AGAGAGAGAGAGAGAGAGAGAGAGAGAGAGAGAGAGAGAGGAACGAAGCCGACACTGACGAGAGCAGGAAGTTAATAAATACATAGATAAATAAAAAGATTCGAAATGAAAAAGGGAAAAGAAAAAAACGTGTATGTGGATGGATGGGAGTCACACAGACAAACAGGCAAAACATATAAAACGAGTATAATATCAACAAATAGAGTGTGGCAGAAACGAAAAAGACCAGAGGAACGAATAAGATTGATAGGAGAGAAGGATGAAGACACCCTCGGGGAAGGGAAGAGAGAGAGAGAGAGAGAGAGAGAGAGAGAGAGAGAGAGAGAGAGAGAGAGAGAGAGAGAGAGAGAAGAAGAAGAAGGAGGAGAAGGAGAAGGAAAGGCGATAAACAAACGGAAAGACATGGCGTGGAAACTTATTGCTTTGACGAGGTATTGATGGATTTCCAGTTGAGGTAAGAGCTGAGTGTGTGGAGGCATCATTATCTCCACCTGAGCCAAGATTAATGATGATAATGACGACAATAATGAGGAAGACGATGATGACGGTGAGGAGGAAGAGCAGGAGGACAAGGAGGAGGAGGAGGAGGAGGAGGAGGAGGATCTGATTCTCTGGAGCGACTCCGATGGATTAGTCACTTCCATGGATTAAGACTCTCCCTCCCTCCCTCCCTCCCTCCCTCCCTCCCTCCCTCCCTCCCTCCCTCCCTCCCTCTCTCTCTCTCTCTCTCTCTCTCTCTCTCTCTCTCTCTCTCTCTCTCTCTCTCTCTCTCTCTCTCTCTCTCTCTCTCTCTCTCTCTATTATTAATACATAATACACCATTTTTCATGTTGGGGAGTGTACAGGTTAAAGGAGATATTTTGGGGCACCCCCTATCCAAAAACCCACCCAACTGTCTAAGTTAAGATCTTATTTATATTTACCGTACAAGTGTCACTGCCACTCATGAGGCCGAGCCTCTGCCACGTATGAAAGCGTCACTGTCGTACATGAGGCCTAACCAATGCCGTACTCTGTTGACGTGTCACTGTCACTTATTGGCCGAACTTCTAATATCTACGCCCGTGTCATTTCACTAAACCACTGGTTCATTAACACTTTGAATTTCTGTCCTCCGCACGCTACAACACTAAGGTCGTCTGGGCACTTGTTCGAGGCGAGAAATTTGTTCCACCACTGCACATACTTTTGCTTGTACTGTCTTTGGTGGTGGGTGGAGTGAAACCGTGGAGTAGCCAGGGCCAAGGAAGCCGTGGAAACGGCTCTAGTGAGCATCTCATTGCGGCGTGGCGGTAAGCGGAGTACTTGCAGGTGGGGTGTCTGTTGTTGCTTCTGCACCTTGTATAGGGTGGTGAGGCCGGCCACGTCCCTGCGGTGCTGCAGGCTGTGCAGGCTGCGGAGGCCGGCTTGCTGCTCGGGAAGGCCATCTTCTATCAGATGTTCTGCCCTCTGCTGAATTTTGTCCAGGACGGCGAGGTGGGAGGGCGCCGCTCCGCCCCAGGCGAGGCAGGAGAACTCGAGAGGAGCGGCTTTGTTCTTCCGTCCCCTGCTATCCAGGAGTCCGGTCATCCTTCTGTGGCAGGCCAGCTTCCCTGCTGCTGACCTGGCGAGCTGAGTTATGTGTGCCTGGTAAGTCAGCTTGCTGTCAAACGTGACTCCCAGGATCTGCATCTCCTGCTGAGGCGTCAGTTGCGCCCCATTGAGAGCGGGGCAGATATCATGCACCATTCTGGACATCACGAGCAACTGCGTTTTTGGGGGACGAAGGTGACTTGCCATCTGCGTCCCCAGCTCTCCAGGCGACGTAGTGTGGTGTTCAAGCGGGCCGTCACCTCTCGTTCTTCCCTCTCTCTCTCTCTCTCTCTCTCTCTCTCTCTCTCTCTCTCTCTCTCTCTCTCTCTCTCCAGTCCGTCATTTTTATTGCGTGTTATTAATTTTTTCCTCTCGTCGTATTTAAAGTTGACGGATCACCCATTGTTATTTTATTTTTATTGGCCTAACTGAAAATCTTGTGCGATCCTCATCTCCTTCCTCTATTCCTTCCTTTATTAGTCCTCTTTCTTTGGATGTACTATTTTAAGTATGTTTTTTTTTTCTTTTTAAGCTCTCCCTCAAATCGACCTACTTATATGTACTTGTCGTCCTCATGACCTCGTTTTTCAATATATTGTTTTAGGTAATTGGTTTGCTTCATTCCATCGTCTCCCTGAGTTATGATGGCTTCGTTCTCTAGTTTTAATTTTAAAGTTATTTCTTTGCTTCATATAGAATTATAGATAAATAGAATAGAGTCAGTTGTCAGGTTGTTACTGTGGAGTCATTACAGAGCTTTCAAAGATTATATGAACTCATAGATGAGAATATTAAGTAGGAATAGGTGGGTATGTTTCATGCAGGGAAGAAGCCACGTGTAGGCTTCTTGCAGTTTTCCTAATTTCTTTATGCTCTTATATTCTTGTATCCTCGCATGCTGACTACGTGTTCATGCTACGTCCTTGTTTTTGTTTGTATTTTATTCTGTTTTATTTATTTATTTTTTTTATTTATTTGTTTATTTATTTGTTTTTATTTATTTATTTATTTTATTTTTATTTATTTATTTTTTTTTTTGTATATTAATTTACTCCATTGTAATTTTTTTCTTTTCTTGAGATACAGTTTTTGTGCGGTATCCTCTAGGATCCTATTTCTTCAGTGTTTTCGTATACTGACTTATGTATTATCATTGCATCCTCCTGTCCTTGTGATCTGTATCTGTAGGTTTAATTTATACTGTTATTTTCTTTGTCCTTTGGTTGTCCTTCAGTTCCCGTATTATCTTCCTATCTGCGCGTGGCGGCAGATACAGAAGTAAAAGCATCGGATTCGGTTTTCAGCTTACAAGAAAAGAGAGGTTGGTGCATTTATGTTTTATCTTCCTACCTTGCTGTTGTGTGTGTGTGTGTGTGTGTGTGTGTGTGTGTGTGTGTGTGTGTGTGTGTGTGTGTGTGTGTGTGTGTGTGTGTGTGTGTGTGTGTGTGTGGCGTGGGTCTGTGTGCTCTTTGAAGGGGAAGTCCCCGTTCATAGTTTAGCAACATATATCTGTCCTTTCTCTTCCTCCTCTTCCTCTTCCTCCTCTTCCTGCCAGTACGTTTTGGGTATTTCCTCTTATTAGTTCGCCTCCTCATTTTCTACATCCGTGTTTTCATCCTCTTTCTTTATAAATGTACAATAACTTACTAGGTATTGGCTTAATGTCATTGACCGTAGAGAGAGAGAGAGAGAGAGAGAGAGAGAGAGAGAGAGAGAGAGAGAGAGAGAGAGAGAGAGAGAGAGAGAGAGAGAGATTAGAAGCTAAGAAAATTATAAAAAGAGGTTGAATTAAAGAAATAAGGGAAATTAGTTGAGAAGATATTTAAAAAATCAAAATAGGGATATGAGAGAGAGAGAGAGAGAGAGAGAGAGAGAGAGAGAGAGAGAGAGAGAGAGAGAGAGAGAGAGAGAGAGAGTTTTAGCCTTCCAGTATCCAGATGATCTCGTTCTATGAAATGACTGATCGGATCGTGCGTGGAAGGTGAACTTTGGGATTCCCTCTTATCCTGTTCTTTCTTCTCCTCCTGTTACTGCTTCTCCTCTTCCTACTACTCCGCTGTCCTCCTATTCTTCCTTGCTTTTCTCATTGTCCTGACCTCTAGTATTCCTTCTTGTCCTCGTCCTCGTCCTACCAGTCTTCCTCCAGCTCCTCCTCGTCCTCTTCCTTGTACTCTCCTCAACCACATTTGTACCTAAACTTGTCTTCCCGCCCACTTTCGTACCATAACGACTGCTCCCCCCCCCCACACACACACACACTCACTCTCTCTCTCTCTCTCTCTCTCTCTCTCTCTCTCTCTCTCTCTCTCTCTCTCTCTCTCTCTCTCTCTCTCTCTCTCTCTCTCTCTCTCTCGGTGACATGACTTGATGCATTGGCCAGTATTCGTGTGTGTGTGTGTGTGTGTGTGTGTGTGTGTGTGTGTGTGTGTGTGTGTGTGTGTGTGTGTCAACTGCTTTCAATACAAATTATGTGCGAAATAAAAGCAGAGGTAAAAATATACATCCCACGTGTCTCCACACCCACACCCACCCACCCACACACACACACACACACACACACACACACACACACACACACACACACACACACACACACACACACACATACCAACACGTGGTATTGGAAACACATACAGATTTTTTGCTTTTCCTTCCTGTAAGAAAATTCCTGGACAATTCACGTCCTATTTTCAGGTCTCCCTCTTCTCCTCCTCCTCCTCCTCCCACCCTTTGTTTCTCTTCCTAGTAATGGAGGCAAGGGAGGGATGGAAAGAGGGAAAGGGGAGAAATTAAATGACAAGATCTCCCTTCTTTTCTATACAGTTGCCTGTGTGTGTGTGTGTGTGTGTGTGTGTGTGTGTGTGTGTGTGTGTGTGTGTGTGTGTGTGTGTGTGTGTGTGTGTGTGTGTGTGTGTGTGTGTGTGTGTGTGTTTTAAAAAGGCACGAGAGAAGGGCGTGTGGCCGTGACGATGAGGTGAACTAGAGGGGAGCAACACTTTCAGATCGAATGAGAGAGAAAAAAAGGCTTAGAGAGAGGGAGCGTACAGAGTCAAGGAGGAAAGGAAGAGAGCATGAGTCAGGGAAAGGTTAAGGGGCTGGAACTGAAGAAAGGAGGAGTAAAACTATGAACTAGAGTAAGCTATAGAGAATTTTTTTTTAAATTGGGGGTCACTGACTAAGGGAAACAAAAAAAAGTAAAAAAGTTCCACTGAGGTGCCACTCCCAAGATGTCAAGAGAATCATCGAAAATTGGAGGATAAATGTCTTGAAACCTCCCTCTTGAAAGAGTTCAAGTCATAGGAAGCATGAAGTACAGAAGCAGGCAGGAAATTCCAGAGCTTACCAAGGAAAGGGATGAATGATTGAGAATACTGGTTAACTCTTGCATTAGAGAGGTGGACAGAATAGGGATGAGAGAAAGAAGAAAG
>NC_087152.1:28456816-28459316 GCF_035594125.1 Scylla paramamosain | reverse complement strand
TCACCACCCGCGGCCTTCTCTTCAGATTTCATACGCACAAACCTTTATTTATTATTTTTTTTTTTATTTATTTATTTTTTTTTTTTCATACAATATTGACCCGCCTAGTCTGCACCTTTGCGTTTTACGTAAAAGAAATACAAAGTCACCCTATGTAATAAAGTATGAACTGCTACGTTTCATTGTCTTTTCCCCTTCTCTTTCCTTCTCCATCGCCAGATTTATCCTATGCACCTTTAGTTTACGGATGATGTATGCTTATAAACTCCCTCGTTACGTTTTCCCGCTCCTTGCTCCGCCCAGACTGAATCTCGTGCCGTGGGTGCTTTCAGAATAGCTGTAAAATTCTCACCCTCAGCACCATTCTCTTTGTTCAGCACCAAGGGAACGCTCATTGTCTTAGATCCTGCTGGTCATCGCCCCGGTGCTCTTCTGCTTATGACGTCAGGTGCAGACTCGGGTAATTTTTAGGGTATCCTGCGGTTTGCCCTCATAACTTTCAAGGTCTATTCGTCCTTCAGAACCTTCCTGCGCTCCGCTGTCTACGGCCTTAAAGCTTGACCGTACTAAAGGTCACTCAGCAGCTCTCTCTTTCGCCCTCTCGCATATAATATTCATCCTCTTCTCGCCCCGTACGCAATATTTACCTCCTGCGTTCGTTCATGCATAATGTTTTCAGCCGCTTTTCCTTTAGGTCAATATCCATAGCTCTTGGTTTTGTGGGCAATATTCATTTCCTTCTCGTCCCGTACACAATTTTCCGCGCCAAGAGTTTAGTGGGAGTGAGGTTTAATTGGGTGTTTCTTGTGTCTACATGATTTTAAACACACTTTTCTTGTTGAGCGTCTATCCTTGATTTGTTACCGGCAAAGCGAAGTTTACTATGGGGGTTGTTTCATTTTGTTGTTTCATGTTGTTGTCGCCGGCCCGGCCCGAACAGTAACGTTATTCAAACGCTGATATCTCCTGAAGTACGTGGCCGATCGTAACGAAATTATCACTATATGGAAGCACAACTCTATCAAATTTATTTGATATAGCTTTCATCTCTTCTGTTGGGTGAAATCAATGGATAATTTGCAAAAATTAGAAAGGTGGTCGAAAATAGGATTTTTCAAAAACTACCCAACCAATTATAATGAAACTTAAGAGGTGTCTTGTTATAATTCTAATAAGATTCCTTATGTCAACTTTGAAATAGCTTTGCACACGCGCATAGTCAAAATTCCAGGTTTTTTCAACTAATTAACTGATCAAGCTCAAATTTTGTTGTTAACAAGAGTAATACAATTTATAACGAAAAAGCCTATAAAATTTGCAACACTACTGCCCATGCGCAAAATACAACATAAAACTTTTTTTTTTAAGTGACCGTCATTTTTCTGCAATTTTTCACCAACTTCCTTTTGTCTCAACGAAAGAGGATAGATACCACTGAACACAGAATGAAATTTCCTATCCAACGGTATTCAGCATAAGCATCGGGTTCTCGCAAAGTTTTCAGCTAGAGTGATTTGATTAGGCAAGTGAGCGATGTGGCCGGTGCCTGAAATTGCCGCCAACTTTTCAACTAATGAACTGATAAAGCTCAAATTTTGTGGGTAATAAGATTAATACAAGTCATAACAAAAAAAAAACATGTTAAATTTGCAACATGCGCATGCGCAAAATACTTAATAAAACTTTTTATAAACCGAACGTTAGTATTCTGCAATTTTCACAAACTTTTTTTTTTTGTCTCAATAAGAGCGGACACACCACTGAACGCAGAATGAAATTTCCTATCCAAGGTATACAGCACAACCACTGGGCTCTAGCAAAGTGCTGAGCTGAAGTGATTTGAATATTACGCAAGTGTGCGATGTGCGGGATGATTTCACTGTTGCATTATTGACAGCTTCGCTCGTCATTCGCCTTCCAGGCGTTTTACTGGTTTTATACTCCGTTTTAGTTGATGTAGTACGAAAGCCTGTCTTCTGTATATGTGTGTGGGTGTGTGTGTGTGTGTGTGTGGTGTGTGTGTGTGTGTGTGTGTGTGTGTGTGTGTGTGTGTTTTTTTTTCTTTTTATGTAGGAAGGATACTGGCCAAGGGCAACAAAAATCTAATAAAAAAAAATGCCCACTGAAAATGCCAGTCCCATAAAGGCGTCAAAGCAGTGGTCAAAAATTGGTGGGATAAGTGTCTTGTGTGTGAGTGTGTGCGTGTTTGTGTGTGTGTGTTCACTAGTGTCCGTGTGGACATCTTAATGAACAACTTAGGTACCTTAAATTTTATGATACTTTGTACGTTCTAAATGGCGCGCCTGTTGTGTGTGTGTGTGTGTGTGTGTGTGTGTGTGTGTGTGTGTGTGTGTGTGTGTGTGTGTGTGTGTGTGTGTGTGTGTGTGTAAATGTCTCATTAGTTCAGTATGTGAATAAAATATCCGTTAAAACAGAGTAACTTTTTATTATTCCTAGGCACCTTTTCCTTCACACTTTCACTTTTGCAAAATTTTCTATT
>NC_087152.1:28446816-28451816 GCF_035594125.1 Scylla paramamosain | reverse complement strand
CTACTTTTCTCCATTTATCCGATACTTTTAATCATATACCACGGCTCAACAGTGTTCATGTCCACTTAATCTTCCTTACCCTTGACGTATTTTTCCTGCACTAAGAAAATTGAAGTGTTTTTATTAGACATCCTTTTTCCATTTCTTTTTTACGCTCATGTTTTCTTTTCCTAATATGTTCTGTTCAACGGATAAATTTGTATTATTCATCATTCGTTGATTCTTTTTAGTGACGCTCATTAATTTTCTATATCTAAATTCTTTTCACTAACAGACGCCAATGCCATCACCACTTCGGCAACAGACTTTTCAAAGGTCTTCCTTATCTCTCTCTTTTCTGTACATCCTGCGCTGTTTCTTTGACAAATTACCTCCGCTAATTTCCTATACATATTTAGTACCGAGAGCAATGTCCAGGACAGGGAGAGACAATAGGTAATACAAAATTATTCATAAAGAGTCAGAGCGTAGAACCTAAAGTGCCGAATTTAGTATCAAGATAGTGCTCATGCAAAGTAAAATCAAGATCAGTACTCTTGTAACATCCCACACTCACTCCAACCGTGCTTAACGTTTTTCCTCAATATGTATAGTCCTCTGATCTCCTGACATTCTCCTTTTAATACCTGACAACTGATAGATTCTTAGCAAATCACAGGACTTAGCATCGAAGGGAGATATTAAACACACTGGAAGTAAGAGTGGCAAGATGCTTCACTTCAGACCATGACCGTATCAAAAGCAGAAAATGCCCAAGAGGAACAGCACCGACTAGTCCGTGAAATCTCAGTGCGGGCGACAGATGAAGCTCTGTTCAGTCAGTAGTGAATCCATGCGACGGTGAAGTGATTGTTGCATTTTATTGATCATTTCATCCTGTGTTCATCCTTGCAACAGTGGGAACTTCAAGCATTTCATGAAAAGTCACAAAAATAAATCATGGGGAGAGAGAGAGAGAGAGAGAGAGAGAGAGAGAGAGAGAGAGAGAGAGAGAGAGAGAGAGAGAGAGAGAAGGAAAGTTGCAGTAAAGAAAGATGGCCAAAAAAAAAAGGAAGAAAATACTTGGTGATAGAAGGAACAAAAAAAAAAACGTGGAAAGTTGGAAAGTTAGCGGAAGCAAATTGTTAATTCATAAAAGAAAGTACATTATACATTCATTTCTTTTGTCTTGTGCTTTGCCATTTGATTTTTTTTTTTCTTCAATACATATTTGTTCCTTATTTTTTTTTTTTAACTTAAATTTCTACAACAGTTTGATACCATTACGTATTTGGACTCAAATATTTCTTTCATTCCTTCTCTTCCTTCCTGTGTCCCCTCTTTCCTTCCCGTTTACAAATAACGTTTCTTCCTTTCTCCACCTCCTTCCTCCCCTCTTATGGTTTTTCTTTCTATCCCTATTTCCTTCCGTCCGTCCTTCCTTCTTCCCTTCCTTTTCCATTTCCCAACTTTCCTTCTTCAGTCTTGCGTTTTCTTTGCCCTTCATTCTCTCATTCGTCCAATTCTTCTTCATACATTTATTATTTTATCTCCTTTCCACGCGATGTCATAGAGATAGATAGATAGATAGATAGATAGATAGATAGATAGAGAGAGAGAGAGAGAGAGAGAGAGAGAGAGAGAGAGAGAGAGAGAGAGAGAGAGAGAGAGAAATACATTTATGAATTATCACTTTTTTTCTTGCGTATCACTTGCATGGGAATATAAAATTGCTTCCTGTACCAGTCATAGAGATTTTTCACGCTCCTTCTCCTCCTCCTCCTCCTCCTCCTCCCTTTTTCACTTCTAAAATTTTCACCAACCACTCTGTTATCTTTCTCTGGCGTTTCCTTACATTTAAACTATCTTCCGTTTCAGTCTTGCTTTATTTTCCTTTTCTCTACTTCATTTTCCTTTTCCTCGTGTCTCAACTGTCCTGCTTTCCGTCTCCCTTCTCTTTCTCTTTTTGTTTATTTTACTCGAACTTTCATTGGTTTGCGTCACTTTACTTACCTACTTTGTCTTTTTTGCTTTGTTCTTCTCTCCTTCTTCAGCTTACCTTCTCTTCTCTCATTATCTCTTCTCTTCTCTTTCTTATTTTTCCATTTTCTCGCTTTTCTTTCTGTGTCTTCTTTACGTTTTCCTTGCTCTTCTCTACCTACCTTTACTTACCTATCTCTCTTCATCTCTTCTCTTCCTTCTCCCACTTTCTTTCTTCTGTTTTATCTGTTTCTTTCTCCCTTCCCATCCTTTCCCTTGCCTTCCCTTCCCTTCTCTTTCTTTTCTTCCCTTCCGTTCCCTTTCCTTCCCTTCCCTTCCCTTCCCTTCCCTTCTCTTCCGTTCCCTTCCCTTCCCTTCCCTTCCCTTTCCTCTCTTCCCTTCCCTTCTCTTCCTTTCCTTTCCCTTCCTTTCCTTTCCCTTCCTTTCCCTTCCCTTACTATCCACACCTTTCTTTTCTCTCATAATCTTTTTCTCACTTTTTCTCTTCTTTCTTTCCTCCTCGCCCCTAATGCCTAGGCGGCGCCGCTGCTGTTACAAAGAAGAGTAAAGGATCTGATTATGATAATGTGCACAAGGAGGATTTTGAGTGAATAAAACAGGAGGAGGAGGAGGAGGAGGAGGAGGAGAAGGAGGAGAAGGAGAAAGAAAAAGAGGAAGAGGAAGAGGAAGATATGAATAGGAAATATTAGAATCAGTACTGACAGCAACAACAACAACAACAACAACAACAACAACAACAACAACAACAACAACAATAATAATAATAATAATAATAATAATAATAATAATAATAATGATAATAATAATAATAATAATAATACGAAGTAGAAGAAGAAAAGTAAGAAGAGCATTGATGATTGTAATGGTTGTAACGATTAGAAGAAGAAAAAAAGGAAACAAATAAAATGTACAATAAATTAGCCAAGAGTACGAAAGATGTATATTTTGACGAAGAGAAACAAAACTAAAATGGAATATTGTTGATCAAGAAAGAGATAAAACAGTGCGGCGAGGAACTCTATTGATAAAGAAAAGATAGGCAAGGTAGATAAATGTTAGCAAAATGAGTGAGAGGCAGAAAGTGGAGAAATATCATGAAATGCAACAAAGTGAATCCCGGTGTAGAGGAAAAGGGAAGCGGAAAAGCAGAAGTGAAATATCAGAGAGAACGAATTGATTTCAACTGCAGTTAAAATCCCTAACACTCGTGAAGAAAATGGAAGAGAGGGGAACCGAAATTTAAGTGAATAAAAGTAGATATATATATATATATATATATATATATATATATATATATATATATATATATATATATATATATATATATATATATATATATATATATATATATATTCTTTGAGTATCATGAGAAGCTCTTGAACGTGTTGGTTTAAGGGAACTAATTAATGAAACAACAGATGAAATGAAGAGAAACTAGAAATGATGATAAAAAAAATGTCACTTCCTGTCTCACTGTAGAAATAAAAATGCCACAGGAAATTCCCAGATTCGCTTTGTTTCTTTTAGTCGCTTTTAACGATGCGCAAGGAAGATTCCTGAGGTCGATTTCTTCCTGCCTGGTAATGGAAAGAAACTTAGCTTAGACAAATGGACAAATTGAAAATAACGGCACATAAATCGCAAAAAACTGATGCTAATTGTTATGACTAAGGACGATTCCATTAATATTCACATCTCTTTCGAATAGATGAACAAAAGGCATTCAAATGAAAAACAATGTTGTTATAACTAAGGACAATTTCTATTGTTCTTTATATCAACTTCGGAAAAAAAAAATGATATGAATTATGATCGTTGATGCCAAGGCAGAAGCTCAATGGCAAAACTACAAAAATATCAAGATAAAAAGATCAAAGGTGACAGACTTGAGGTTATCGCTGTTCTCGGCAGTCTTTCTCCCTGGTCAGCATCCCGACAGAGAACCAAGGACCAAGACCACCAAGCTAACCCACGCAGGAATAATTGAGCGTGGTGTGCTCTGCAAACCCTAACCTTTTACCGTGACTAATAATGTACCATGAGGAAGCTCTCAGAGGATAAGCTGCAAACTTTTACCTCCTCTTTGTCCTAACCTTTCGCCAACTAATGACTTAATCATCGCCTGTTGTGGGTAAGATTAGCTCCTAGTGGTTCAATGAGGAGATAAAACGTCATTGAACAAAGTAATGCATTGTAGTTTGGAAATGAATAGGGCGAAAAATACCTATGAAAATTATTGAACATAGAATTTGGATGTTACAGGGAACAAGAGACGTGTTTCGCTAAGCTAATATATAAAGGTTAATAGAAATCAGCCAAATGGTTTCCTTTACACACACACACACACACACACACACACACACACACACACACACACACACACACACACACACACACACACACACACACACACACACACACACACACACACACACACACACACACACACACACACAGTCACTCACCAAAAATAAAGATAACAAACGTGCACGGACATAGACGCAGTGAATCTGTTCAACAAAACTATAAAGGAGAACAATGAGAGAAGTTATCTGACCCCTATTTTTTTTTTTTTTTTCTTTCTTTCCAAGGCAGCGCACAAGGGACAAGTGCCGCTTTTGGCATTAAATGTTTTCACAGACGCAACCACTCGTTTGCTCTTCAAAAATGTTTGTTGGTAGAATTTCAAGTATGCTATAACAGCAACAGCCGACATGAAAATGAGTGTGAGATAGTGTTTAACAAGCATGGCAGTCATTATTCACCTAAAAACAAAAAGAGCATGTGCTAAAAAAAAAAAAAAAAAAAAACTTACATTTGCTGAAAATTGTTATGCTATCCATCCCTAACACGTTTACTATCACGGCATTGACTTCTTTATGTCATTAGAGGGTATTATCATATAAACTATGATTATTAAGAATCATAGTTTTCGTTGCTACGAGGTTGTAAATGATCAAGTAGCCCATTCAACTCAATGTATCTAATTGACTTTTTTGTGACTAATTGATAGACAATGT